>NC_047653.1:20196760-20386210 GCF_902201215.1 Prunus dulcis | reverse complement strand
AAGCTCTACATCTAAATCTACATCATCAAAAAATGACCATAAGTATCCTTATATAAATTCTAAACACTAAACCTTAAGTCGCGTTTGGTGGCTCGACTTGTATTGAATTGGAGTTGAATTCAAGTCAGTTTTTATGAGTCTCATCTCTCTAAATGGGACTTGTAAGACACAATATGTTGAACTGTTATCCATTTTGATAAGTTCAGTCTCAGCGCACTAAACAACGGTCGTGGCGCTTTCTCATTTTAATTGAAATAGTCCAATTCAATCCCACCCACCAAATACAACCTGAGTTTACAATACTTAAACATTGAACCCAAAATGACCTAACTTCGTACATAACTAAATGCAAGATTAGAACCAAAAATTTATTAGAGGATAAAAAACGAGATAAATAAGCAAAAGTCAGATTTTTTTATAGATAAATGATATTATAAGAGGAGGATTAAATACAACATTTCGAGTACAAAAATAACTGTTTTTAACCATTTGATCATTGATCAGTTCTACATAACTCCCATTCCATGCAAATTATATTAACCTATTAACACAGTAAGCGAGGCTATCAAAGGTCAAAGCCCCAAGTTCGGTGCTCAAAAAGACCCAGCAAGAGCCAGCCGAATCTCTGGGTGCCACGTGGGCAGGAGGTGACCGAGAAAGTAACGGTCGAGTAAGAAGATGACCTCATATTCAAAGTGGGATCCACACGTCCTTCACTTGAAAAGAAAGTAACGTCCCAATTTAATTTTTCTTTTAAAGACAACTTGGATTTTAACATCCGTAAAATAAACAAATAAATAAATAAATAAATTTTCGCGTAGAAAAAATAATATAAAATTTCAATGTGATTGTATCTGCAACAGTTCGTAACGGCGCATCACCGAGCTGCTGCTCCGGTCCAATCCATGTGCTGTGAGCCTGTGATTGTGAAGAGGAGGAAAGTTCCATGAATGCCATCTGATGTTCGACACGTGTCCTGATTTTAAGGTGGTCCTACGGTTGTTGATGATCACTAGCTTACGTTGTCACAGTTGCACACAGATAGAGATGGTACATCTCCCGCGTCCTCTATCTTTTTTTTTAATTATAATTATTTGCTGGATTGTGGGAGTGCACAGGAATTACGACATTGTAGATATCTGTATATATATATGTGCTGCAATTTGTAGTGTTATTTTATGTGCCTTAAGCACCAAATCAACTTAATCAACATCATTACGTTATCAATTCAATAGTCGTAACTAGAACACTCTTTAAAAAAAAGTAAATAATTGAATAATTACAATCATATAGCTTGTTGTGAGTATATTGGCTCGTTACAAATTATTTATACACATAGATTCGTGCTTGAACATCTAGGTTGGCTTTGATCATGAAGGAAGCTCAGGCAAATAAAAGATTATTTGAAAAGGGATCACTTGTATTGCCAAAACGTTTCTAGAATGTACATTTGGAAAAAAAGTCTTTGAATAATTGCTCAAGACTGTCCCTCAATGTCTAACTAGTGTCTTGCAACGAGGCTCACCTAAACTTTTGGTAGCAGCAATGGTGCCCCACGAGTCCCCCACCCGTGCGGTCAAAACCCTCAAAATCTTAAAAATGTACGAAATATTTATGATTAATTAACACTGGCTTGGCTTTGCCACTTTAAAGTAGGAAGAAATGTGTTTTAAATTGCAGCATGTCACCCCAACATGCGGCAACTTAGCTGCTAATTAAAAGCCTAAGAGTAATTATATTTAATCAATGGAAGCGCAAAAGGGAGAATTAAAACTAGTCAAAGAAAAGATTTTTGGACCAGGCTAATCATGGAACTATTATTATTAATCAGGGTTTTAGAGTTGCATGTTAGTCAAACTACAAATGGATCCATCTGTAATATTGTTGACTAATCTGCTAATTAATTACTATTCAGCACTAATGATGATGTATTATGCTAATGTAATACAGTTGTAGAGATGTTGAAAAGGGTTTACTTTGTTGCATTCTCTTTCGGAAAGCAATTGCTAAACTCACACACACTACACATATGCTAAACTCGAACCCAAAACTTTTTCCGAAAAACAATTTTTCCAAACTACTACATAGTGGTCCTTCGCATATCTTAAATTTATTTGGGGTTATTTAGAAATTTATAGGCTAGGCTTGTGCGGCTATAGGTCTCCTTTGACTATATACTTATAGAAGTTCTAGGGAACAGATATTCTCAATTTAAAATAAAATTTTCCCTTCTTCACAACTGTCCTTGTCATTCCGTGTGAAATTTATATAAGTTCCATAAGGGATTTCCATACACCAGTCACATACCCTACGGATTTAATTATTTTCTTAATGGTCTAATTGCCCTTGCCCTAATAATCTTTTGTTGGTTTGCTCTATAATCCTGCCCGGATTTTGTGGATTGTAAAATAATGCATATAACGAGATTAATTAACCCATATATATCGATCATATGCATGTTGAGAGTTTCTCCCACATTTGGAAAATGAAATCTTGCATTTCTAGTGTTTAAAAGATTTCAAACCTCTTTTTCAATTAGTTTTGATTTTGATAATCTAATTTTATCATCGCTATGGTAGCAACTTATTAAGTTGTCATACATCGCCTTAATTCTCCTTACTATGCAAATATTTTCCCTTGTTAATATATTTTTTTTAATAAAAGTAATAGTCTAAACTACAGAGGGAGAGAGGAGTTTTCACACAAACTACGGTGCCATGAGATGAGAGTTCGAGCATGAGACCACTGTTTTGCAAATCAAGATTCTTTTCCGCTAAACCCATCTCCTTAAATGTTTAACTATTCATTTAAGGCCACTACTACATTTTACACTTTATGTAAGAACCCAAAATAAAATATTTAAAAAGAAAGAAAATATCTAAAAAGTAAGGAAAATATCTTCTAGCCAAAAGACGATTTTACCCTCGCATATTTTAATGGGGGAAAATTTGACTTTTTGATCAGAAAAGAATTTGAGAATTCCGTTTGCGCCGTTGCGTAGAGCACGGCGAAACGAGTCCGTAGACACGGAGTAGACCCGAATCGGAGTTCTAACGAAGAAAATACGATCAAAATATCGCGAAGGGCAGAATGGTAATTTGGGCAAAAGTTAGATTTTTATCCCTTCTCTCTCCTCTCCCCCGTCATTTCTCTCTCCTCTCTCCCGATTGCACAGCCCCGCGACCTCCTCCCCTTCCAGCCGCCCTAGCAGCCGCCACCCAGCGAACCGATCTCCGGCACCAGTACCAATCGGACCGCCGCTCGCCCGCCGACCTTTCCCGACCAACCCCAGCCACGGGCACGCCGGATTCTGGCCGGAATCGGCCATTCTTGCCGACTGTCGAGTTCAAACTTCCAGTTTGAATTTCTCTCTCGTTTCGCCACCAAATCTTTCGAGTGAGGTATGGATTTTCACCTATTTTTCATGCTCTAACTGATGGTTGGCTGGGCTTTGATCGATTTCATCTCTAGATCACTCGATTTTCAACTTGAAAATTCGGCCGAACTTCGGCCGCCGTGATCGGCCATTTCCGGCCACTTTTTGGGGGTTGTCCAAGAACAAAAGTGACTTCAAATGGGGTGTTTTACCTAGGGTAGGAGTTTGGAGTCTTGGTTCTGAGATTTTTCGGCCACCCGAAATCGCTTAGGACACCCAAATCTGACCGCGCGTGCTGGGACTCGTGGGCGAGGGTAGTGATGTAATTCTGTGCAGTTTTGTGACCCTCGTGTCGTCACGAGCGTGTGGGATTTCGCGGATCTCGATTCAGAGTCCGTTTGAGCCCCGAACGGATTTTTCATATCGCGCGATCCGTGGGTGCAGTGTCGTTAAATAATCGGATCGCGCTGAATTTCGGATATGTCGGTCTACATGATGTCAGAATCGTGTAGGATTCGACGGATTGCGAATCGGAGTCCCGGATACTCCGGAATCGCGAACCCTGGGGCTAGGGTTTGGATTTTAAGCGATAATGCGAGTTTGGCCAATCCGACCGTCCGTTTTGGACCAAACTCGCAGAACATGGTTCCCTCTCTGTAAGGAACCTTCAGGGAAGCCCAGATTGGCCATCGGAGGTCGTGGACCCACGGGGTCCCGGGTCGGCCGATCAGGCAGTTTATCACTTAGTTGAGCGTCGGACCTTCCCAAAACTGGTCCAAGTGTCTGAAAGGGCTAACGAGGGCATACGAGTAACTTGGAAGAAGATGCACGTATTTCTAGGAGCCGGGGGCAGGGGGTTTAGTTGAAATTCTTTTTAGTCAGCAGTCTATTAATTTAATCTTTATGGGTAATCCGGCATCAGGAGCCCGACAGGATTGCAAAAGAGACCTTCGAAGGGTCAAAGTAGCTTGGACCATCTGTGAGTGGACTTTCTTTCATGAATTATTTTATATAAATGAGTTATATAGAGGTTTTCCATAAATAAGATTTTATAGGTGATTTTATATTGATTTTATATAAAAGAGTTTTATAAACGAGTTTACTTGACTAAGTTCCTTATTTGGCCTTGAGTAAGCTTTATTGTGTTTCCGAGCATGATTAATACAGAAATAGTTCTATAAGTCGTGTGCTACTCACTTTTACATACTTAAGAGTTATAGAAAACATATTTTGAGGCTTATGATAGAAGAAATAGCAGCACAACTTGAGATTTCAGTTGTTATTCAGATTTTTCTAAAGGATTTTATTTTAAAACCACCTCGTACCCATTTATTTTTGGTGATTACCCAGAGTTGGACCGATGTCTACGGACATCCAGTCCGATTTCAGTTTATGTCAGTGCACTTGACTTTGCCTCACGAGTTTCGGGGACGCTCGGACCGTGAGTGCCAGGATTTGCGGCTCGGCAGACTTGGTGTCCCGAGACTTGCCAGGATTTGCGGCTCGGCTGACTCTGTGTCCCCGAGACCTGCCAGGATTGCGGATCAGGCTGACTACGGTCCCCTGCATCCTGCCAGAGCGGCTCGAGGCGACTTGGTGTCATCGAGACCTGCCGGCGGATCAGGCTGATCATAGTCCCCTGATTTCGCCAGTTTGCGGCTCGGGTAGCCTGCGTGACGCCCGAGACCTGCCAGGGAATTGACGGATAAGACAGGGGTACAATTAGGTGGTAATTTTAAAGAATTTTAAGCTCTTTTATACAGCTATGACTTTCAGCTATTTCATACTATCTTCTCTGATTTTTCAGGCATTGATACATTTATATAGTTTTGTTCAGTTATACAAGGTTTGAGTACAGTGCTTTTATACAAGTTTGATTTCAGTGTTTTATACAAGCTTTGATTTCAGTGCTTTTGAATAAAATTTATCGAGCTTGATTATGATTTACATGGAAGGCTTTGAGTTTAGTAGGCTTTAAATGGAATGTACGTATTCAGTTTATTTAACAATTTTTATAGTGGGGGTTATTATGATTGTTAAACTGTTTTCAAGAATTCTTATGTTTGGTCCACTCACATCTTCATACTGTTTTCACCCCCAGGCCGTAGAAGTACGCGGGATCCACCACTGGGCCAATTATAGCTTCCGCACCAAGGTAGAGTTTTGTAGAAAATCCTTGAAACCTTGAAAATTTTAGAGTATGCTCTGATATCTAGTATTTTTTTTGGAAAAAAAAATGGAGCTGAGATCTGTTACTTGAGATGTTCTGGCTGTTGGGATGGTTTTACTGATTGTTTAACAGGTGGAAAATTTTGGGATTGGTCAAAATATAGGGGAGACTCTGCCGAATTTTCGGCAGAAGTCTAAGGGAATTTTAAAGAGAACTTGAAGTAAGAAGGGTAAAAAGGTCATTTGTGCCCGACATTCGCTAGGTGTCAGACACGCACAGGACTTGGCTCGAATTCCAAAGTGGAAATTGGGTCGGGTCCTGTCACTTTCAATACAACATAATGGTTTTGATCATTTAACCAATCCGTGTTGCTAGGTCCATCGTCATGGAAAAGCTTTCTTCCCATAACATCCATTCATTTTAGCTTCCAATAGGACTTTGTTTCAGGAGATATATGGCTCGTATCCATGGCCATGATTTTCATCTCTCTATCCTCCATGTCTTGTTCTTGTGCCTGCTGCCTTTGAATTGCAAATACTTCATGTCGTGTCTTGTCCGCTTCTTCTCTTTTCAAGTCTCTCTCAATTCTCAGTGTGCTGTTCCTAGCAATTTGCTCCAAAAATTGTGCACATTCATTGTTCAAAGTGCTCCCTCTCTTGGCCTTTGTCGTCTTTCTCCCAATTGGTCTCGGCTGATGTTGGACTGGTGAGTCTTGATCTATTGGGCCAGTGGCGAATCGGTTGCCGGCGAATCGTGGAGCGGCGTCTTATTCAACACAACCGTCAGACTTGTGAAAATTATTTTGAATCTCGAAACAATTCTTCACAACGTCCAAACATTAGTGATTCAGGAAAGTTTTTTTGCCTTGGCCCATGTCATCGAACCACATTTGTGCTTGTATGATCTATTAAAGATAAATAATTGTAAATGCAAGAAAATATAAACAATTTGGAAATGCAAGAAAAAAAATGAATATGCAAGAAAATATAAACATATTGGAAATGCAAGAAAAAAAATTTGATTATGTAAGAAAATATAAACAAATTGGAAATGCAAGAAAAGAAAAAAAAGATTATGTAAGAAAATATAAAAAAATTGAAAATGCAAGAAAAAAAAATGAATATGCAAGAAAAATATTTTACCTCATCGGCAAGATTTTGACTGCTTCAAATGTTGTCCCTCACTTTTGCTAATGCATCTCTCCATTTTCCCTAACTCTTTATTCAAAAATTTCCACCTACTACCCAAGGCCATTTCCGTCCGAAACGAACCCGATCTTTCACAAAATTCTCCATGAATTTTTCTCCACATATGACAGAACTTCATCTCATTGCCCGTGACCAGGCAATAACTAACTTTCACCCAACACTCACACAACACAATATGTTCTTGAGTTGTCCTCGCGCCTTCGGCTTCAATAGAAAAAGGCCATTTATTTTTTGATACAAATGGAAAGTAGTAGAAAAATATGAGTGGAAAGTAAAAAATATTAGAAGGAGAAGAGTTTGTATGAAGATTTGATGTGGAAAGTGAATAAAATTGTTAGGTATTTATAGGGCAAAAATCCCGAATTTTTGGTTTTTTTAAAAAAAAATTTCGAAGCCGTAGGATTTCTGGAAAAAAATTTATCGGAGTGTCCGGGAAGCGCCACATGACGTCTTCCCGTTGGGCCTATCAGCGCTAGCGTCAACCGTGACATCACGTAGACGTAAGTGGCTGAAATCAAAATTTTTTTTTTACTGTTGGCGCATGAAATTCACGCGTCAATGGTAAAAAAATTTAGCTAACGTCAACATGACGTCACGGCTAATGTCAGTGTTTTAGGGCAAGAGCCCAGTCCAGCATTGCCCTTGGGCTTGCCTAGTAGTGGAAAACAAATTTGAAAAGCGCACTGATGCCAACCTGACGTCAGCACAACATTAGTAAACCCAGGCAACAACACGGCCTAGATCTACCTTTGGGCTTGCCCAGGTTGGTGGCCCCCAAGTCTTGTTCGGGCTGCTTTTTGCCGCTGAAATCGTCTCATAGGCCTAGGGCCCCTTCCTGCCTGGGCTAAAACCCTTGCGGTGGAAATGCTCTTAGGGTGAGCGCACTCCCATATGGATTTGGTTTCACCCTCAGACTGCCATTTTATATCAATCAAAACAAATTAAACAACTGTTAAACGATTTGGTTCAAGCAATTTGGTGGTTTAAGCCTAAACTCAATACTCTTTTTTTTTATAGTGATTTTAGCCTAATTGCAAAACAAAGTTCTATTATTTTTTTATTGTTTAATTTTTCAAAAGTTGATTTAACATTTTTAAATTTAATAGTAATGTGGAATGAAATAGGGTAACGAATTCTAAACTTATGTGAGTACACCAATCTAATACCACACTATTGATTGAATTACTAATTTACCCTAATATAAAATGAACAAAAAGGATATATTAAATTGTGAAACAAGCGTAAAATTAATAAGTACATTCTATTCACCGTATTGAATTGTTGATTGATCAACTTGTTTCTTAATCTATTAAGTTCCTCTGATTCATAAGCCTCCAATATCATCAAATCTATTTCCTGGAATTAGACATCTCTATATATCTTTGTAAGTATCATTTTTCCCAACTTGATTTTCCAAATGATTAAATTGGTTTTGATGATACCTCATCAAATAATATATCACAGCCACATGAATTATAAAGAAAGAATAATATGTGCCCGCTACAACCCGAATTTGGAATAAAACGTAGGAAGTTGACAGACCAAACTCATCTCCAAATCGTGCCTGTCTCCACGACTAGTTACATCGAATGTGCACATAACCTATCTGAATCTGCAACAACAATTTCAACAGTGAAAATTTTGTTACACAACCTCAATCTAACCTAATTCATAACCCAAATACTATCAATGCCAAGACTACAAGGTAAAATTGAGTCTAATATTTGACAAAACTTGGAAAGAATAAAAAATCAGTTACATACCTTGAAGTTTTGGTTGACAACTTTGGTGGGTTAAGTAGCATGTTCGGCAACAAGGTGGGTTTGGTGGTTTGATAGTGTTCGGCAGCTAGCTCTCGAATGGGTTTAGTGTTGTGTGATAGAGTGTATTAAGGTGTACCATGGGTATTTTTGGTAGTTAAATTGGGTGTACTTAGTTAATTTTACATTTTTATTTAAATATTATGGTGTACTTAGAACATAGGGTGTACTCAGTTAATTTTAGGGTTCATTTAACATCACCCATGAAATAAATCAAATACCTTGTCAAGTTATGACCTTGAAGAAAAGTGCGATATGGGTCAGTGGCTATTGTATCTCACCTATATATCCAACATCTAGCTGAAATTTTTTTATGATAACTCAAAACGTGGATTGTGCACTTCGATACTAGGTTCAGACAAACCTACTCGTTTGATGATAAACAAATGATGACACCATAATTGATCAAGATACTAATGGATTTATTAGAGGCACTGATGCATTTGAGATCAATCTACAACTTTGTTCATCAAGAACTTGACTTGGATTCCATCTTATTAGTCTACAGTGAAGTCAAATTAGCAATCTTGGGTTGCTTTTGGGAGAATATGATTGGGACGGTGATTTGGATAGCTATGCATCTTTGATCCAAAATCTTGAATATCATTTTCCTAATAAGCAAAAACTGTTTGATCAAATTCATTTATGTAAAATTTTAAAATCGAATGTTGAGTTACTCAAACGATTATTGTACCATTTTGTATTATTGACCTGGACACAACAAAACAATTTGGGACTATGGGCTTATTCCAAATTTGTGGAGGAGCCCTTAAACTCAACACTAAGATAATAGAATTGTTTTCATTGATTTTAAGTTTTGGAATTTTCAGTTAAACACCCAAACCCGAAGCACTCCACCACAAATAAGAGTCTTCGGGTTGGATAGGTAGTAGAGATAGAAACTTCTATTTGGAGGGCAGGCTTTCAAGACAGAAATGCACTACTGCATCTGGAAAGGGTTCTTCCCTTGTAGGGAAAGAGACTGAAGGCGATGGCTAGGAGGCGTGGTTTACGAACGGTCCCGACTAACTAAAGTAAATTATCTTCCTATGATCTCCCTTCCTTCGCTCCAAGGATATTGCACCAAACTGGAAAATTCCAAGGAGATGCAGAGCAGTTGTTAGGCCTCAAACTGGTGTAGGAAAAGACTAGTTATAAGCTTGAGATCATGCACTCAGCCTATTTGAACCATTTATAAATTTTTAGACATAATACATATCTAGGGTTTATGTAAGAATTAGAAGTTTGGAGGTTCTTCTCATTCAAATGTATAGTATTACACATTTAAAGTGCTAAAATATGAGAGAATAATGGTTGTGGGAATTTTCTGTGTATTATTCTCCTTATAGGAGACCATATTTATAGTACAATAAAGCCTCGGAGGCCATGTTCAGTAGGAAATCAGAAATAAAGGGAAATCAATTACAATTAATATAGGAACCCTTGGCGTGCAAGGGAAGTAACTGCTAATCACAAGTCACGCCAACACTCCCCCTCAAGTTGGTGCATAGATGTCGTCGATGCCCAACTTGTCTAGTGAGTTGTGGAATGCCTTACCAAAAACAGCCTTCGTTAATATGTCTGCCAACTATTCTTCTAACTTAAAAAAAGGAAACTAAATTTCTTTGGCTCGAGCTTCTGCTTGATAAAATGTCGATCCACTTCAATATGTTTAGAGCTATCATGCTGAACTGGATTATGTGCAATGGATATCGCGGCCTTGTTGTCACAAAACAAATTCATCCCAGATGTAGGTGCATATCTAAGCTCAGTAGTCGAACCATAGAAGAGACTTCAAATTACATATCGCACCTCAGAAAACCCAAGAGACTTTTATAAGTGATTTTCACAATAACTTATATCCAGTACAACAAGGCCAACCAAATGTTCAATTGATGAAGGTACTCATTACCACAATTTTGAACAAATTTTCATATCTTTCGCAAATTTTTAAATATTTTTAACTTTTGAGCGACAAGAAAAACTAAAAAGATTAAAGAGAAATCATTTCCACCTAACTTGGGAAGCTGTTAATCAGAGTTGCCTAATTCAATACCTCCCCTCCCCCACCTACCCCACCCACCCTACCTTCTCCTCCTCCTCCTCTGGCAAACCACAAATTGGTTTAACTATTTTGAATCGAGGTGAGTTCGCGACCAAGATCGTAATTGAACCATAGACAGGAAAAAAAGATTGCGTACCTCTATTTGGCAGTGCATCCATGGCTGACGATTTGTCCTAGTGAGAAGATAGCCAAGAGTTTTCGTTTGAGATGAACTCTGACTCAAAAAAAAAAAAAAAAAAAAAGTCTTCTTGACTGGTGACGTGTGGGATGAAGATGCCTTCTTGACTTAGAAAAAGAAGACTTACAGGGAATTTGGAAGGGTGGCGTTTGGGATGTTGTGTCAGTTTAGAGTTTCAAGGAAAAATGAATGTGTGGTGGAGAATGGGTGCTATGCAAGTTAAATAAACCAATTAAGTACAAAAATTTAAATTACGACATAAACATCACACACACAAATTGACCATCACCCAAAAAAAAAAAAATGGAAGAAGTTTATTTAGAACAATGTCATTAACACATGTTTATTTAGGAAAATAAAAGTTGTGTCTAGGAGAAGTTTATTGAGGAATAATGTCATTAAACACGTTGTTTCCCCTACTTTTTGAAGTGTTTCTTGAGCTCCCCTCATTAGTGGATGTAGCAGAATGTGAAGATGATGCTACATCATCTTCATTTGCAGCTTCGCCTATATAATCACCATCCAAATATTTCCATCGTAGGTCCTCCAATCTTGCAACAAAATCATCCAAGTTTTGATTTTGAATCAATATCCCATCTCTTAAAACATTCATCCCTGTAGCTTTCACTAAAGGGTGATTGTAGACAAATTTTGGAATGGATAAAAACCAATTGATCAACTCTGCTAGTACTCAGCTTATTTTTCTTCACACTTATGTGCTCCATATTCTTTCATTCAATGAACTTGATATTGGTTGAGCAAACACCTTTAAAAAAGAGCATTTTTGCTCACCACTTTAACCTAAGGTGTACCCTCACCACATTTCTTAACATTTGACACGTGTCTATTGACATAACCATGGTTCCATAAATACAAAGTAAAGAGCTAACTATGGTTATGCCAATGGACACATGTCAAGTGTTGAGAAGGGTGGTGAGGGTACACTTTGGGTTAAAGTTGTGAGCAAAAATATTTCTCCTTAAAAAAAATCAATTGAATTAATAATATATAAAATAATATTTAATAAATAGTAAAATTAAATAATACCTTTTTAGTCATCTCTACTAATTCTGGAGTTTCTGAAGCATATGTTGACCATCAATTCAATAACATTCATTACCGCCGCATTTGTTTGGGCAATCAATATAGCATAAAGATCTTTCCATTGATTAAAGCGAGCATATTATTCTCGTAGCTCTATAACATTGTGTGCATCTTCTGCCATTTTATCAACAGAAGTCATGACACCCATTATTACTTCTTTATTTTACTTGAAAATCATAATTTTATGGGAATAATCAGAATAATGATATTTTTCTCTCAAGGAGGCAATATATAGTGATTTTACACCAGGAATTACAGGAAAGTAATTACATCAATTATGGGATCAAGAATCCTTCTATGGTAAGGAATCCTAATACTACAATAATTACATTATTAGAATAATTCAACAGATTAGGGCTCAATCTAACTGTACCTCTAGATGCAGGTTGACTTAGATATCATGTATCATAAAACCGCGGTGTTAAAGCAAATACAAGGCAATGCATTGGAATATTCATTTTGTCCCATCTACTGAGCACAATATTTTCAACCTCATGAAATTCATCGCCGTACAATCCTCTTGACATGATGTCCATCTTTTCATAGATTTCTCCCATTTTTTGGCTATCAACATTAGAGAATTTTACCAACAAATAAATAGGCTTTTGTAAAACTTAAAATAGCCTCCACACTATCCCAAAATTCATCATTGTCATGGTATTGGCAATCATCATAGCCCTATTGTTTGTGTTTTCATCTTGATTTTTCAAACAATCTTTTCATGATTTTTGAACAACTGTAGTTGCTAATCCTTCTCAACAATAAAAAATTCTCTTCAACAAGATATGATGAGATGCAAATCTTGTTTTAGCAACCTTTAATAACTCCAATGTTGATCTGCACCTAAACATGGCCAAAACTTGCGTCTGGTTCAAAACAAATTTAACAATTGAGTTCCCAATTCTATAAGTACTTCTAAGCTAATCAAATTTTTCTACATGATCTTTAAAAATAAGATTCAAGGTATGAACAACACACGGAGACCAAAAAATATGTTTATGTACCTTTTGAATTTCTCTCCCAACAACAACACATTCTTTGCATTGTCAATCACTATTTGAATGACATTGGATGGTCCCACCTCTTCGATTGCTTTAAGCAAAAATTCAGCAATCAATTTACCATCTTTTGTCATCCCTAAAAAATCTTCAACATACAAGAACATAGCTCCACAAATATTTGGAGCGATGACATTAATTAATGCTTGATGCATCACATTGCTCCACCAATCTGATACAATATTAAGACTCCATGAGAGTACCAAGTATCTTTAATTGGAATCGAATCTCTTTCCCTTTGCATGCGTCACGTAAGGAAGTTCTTGCTTTATCATATGATAGAGCCTTGTAGCCCTTGGATCCATTGTTTATAGTGCTAACTGTGGAACCATATGTGGAATTATTCTTCTGAAACCCTCGTCTCCGAGGCTCCTATAAATACATGGCTACACACAAGGTTTGAGTTACGTCTGAAACTCTGCAGAAATCCCCTCTCACAAACCCTAGCAGCTATTCTCTCTCTCTCTCTCTCTCTCTCTCTCTCTCTCTCTCTCTCTCTCTCTCTCTCTCTTTCTCTCACTCACTCTCACACACACACACACACACACACACAAGGCTCCAGCCACCACACACGCCTCCTTCCACTTGGTTCTTCCCGAGAGAAATCTCTATACACTTTGTTAGCTACTATTTTTCCTATACACAATCGACCTAACTTAGGCATCAAAGGGCCTTTGGCCAACAACCCCCGAGTATGGTCTTTTCACCCCTTGTTATTTTGTAGGGAGAAAGAGAAGCGAAGAGGAAGGACAAGCCTTAGGTGAAAACCGCTACCTCAGAAGGGAGACCCGGCTAAGAGGGACACTTGTAAATCTCGCACATTCCACTGCGAGCATGGTCATTACACAAACAGCTGCTTCACCTAGAAAAGGCACCTCGAAGAGTTGTTAAGAGACAACCATTGCATGGAATACATTGCAAGGAAGGCCATCGAGAATTCTTTGCAGATGAAGAGATGTCAAAGGGGCTTCTTACTTCCCAAACAGATCTTCCTACATCTATATATAAACGCTGGTTTATCAAGAATACGCAAGAAAGGTACTTCGAATTGTTGATTCATCGCCAGAGATGGCTTAGAACCAATAGTTCATTATCTAATGGATTTTTCCGTTCCGACTGAGGATAGTGACGCAGTTGCCAAGGAACCTCCCCAAAAGATCATACGGATTAACACGATCCTAGCCGACTCCCAGGAGTTCGGGCTGACCACTAGGGAGCAGAAGAGAAAGATTAAATAGGCGACTTTAGTATCACAAGTCCCAACCGGCGATCCAGCCATTAAAGATACTCCTATCATTGACTTACAGAAGAATGACCTGATTGGGCTTGATCTGTAACATAACGACCCCCTCGTCATTTGCATCTTGATTGAACAAGCTATAATCGAGCGAGTTCACGTGGACGAGAGCAGTGTTGCTAACATCTTGCAACTATATGTTATCCAGCAGATGGGAATAGAGCCCAAGATCAACAAGCTTGCCAGATTACTCACCGCCTTCAATGGGACCACGTTGATCATTGTGGGAACAATTGACCTTGACATCCACTCACCCACGGTGGTCTACTAACAGATCTTCATGGTCATTGAGGAGGTCTCCCCCTATAACGGAATCTTGGCCCGACTATGGATCAGCAAGATTGACGTCATCACGTCCGCCTCACACCAGAAGATCCTCTACCCCATCCCTAGGGGCAGAATTGGGCAGATCAACAGTGATCAAGCCATGGCAAGGAAATGCACACCCCAAGGGCTGAAGAAGAGTAAATAGCTGTAGTTCACACTGGTGATGTAGTCTACCGACTAGGCAGGTCCTGCTCTCGACGGATATGCAAATCTGACAGGGAAGGGAGTTGCTACCTCCCAATAGCAACTAAGGAGCCAGGATCAAGATGACAGAATTCACCCAGAAGGCTCCCTTGAATAAGGTTGGAAGCTTGAGGAAGAACTTGAGCTAGTGCCCCTTTATCCTGACAAACCAGAGAGAAAAGCGCGAATCGGCTCATTCCTAAGCTTGGATGAGAAGGTGGAGCTAAACTCCTAGCTACCGGCTTCATCGAGAAGGTCTCCTACTCAGAATGGCTGGCCAATGTTGTTCTTAGGGAGAAAAAACTATGGAAGTCTACATTGACGACATGCTGGTCAAAAATCTTGAGCATGCAGACCACATCAAGAACCTTGTCGAAGTCTTCAACCTACTCCAACAATACTGCATGAAGCTGAATCCGAGTAAATGCACGTTGAGTGTATCATCCGGCTGGTTCTTGGGTTACCTAGTCACTTAACAAGGTATTGAGGCACACTCGAGCCAAATCAAGGCCATTCTCGAGATGAAGTCACCCTCAATAATGAAGGAAATACAAAGTCTGATGGGCAGAATAGCAGCTCTCAACCGATTCTTCTCGGGTTCCACCGACAAGTGCAGACCATTTCTCAAAGCTTTGAAGAAGGGATAAAAAGACAAGTGGGATGAGGAGTACGAAGTAGTTTTTTAGAATCTGAAGCCTTACCTCACTTCACCTCCCCTACTCTCAAAGCCAGTTCCTGGTGAAGACTTGTTCTTGTACCTGGTAGTGTCCAACTTGGTCGTAAGCTCAGCTCTCATCCGAGAAGAACTGGAGGCCCAACATTTGGTATTCTACACATCAAAAGCTCCCCTCGATGCAGAGACTTGCTACCTGAAGTTGGAGAAGCTCATTTTGGCCGTTGTAGTTTCAACAAGAAAACTGCAACCATACTACCAAGCACACCGGATCATCGTCATGACTGACTTTGCTTTGAGATCAATTCTCCACAGCCCTAATGCTTCTCAGCAACTCGTGAAATGAGCTATAGATATAAGCCAATACGATCTCCTCTACCAGTAGAAGACTACAACAAAAGCCCAGGCTTTAGCAGACTTTTTTGCATAATTCACTCCATCAATCGAAGAGAAGCTGGTCAATAGGAACAGGGAAAGTTCGAGAGTAGACAAAACCTCCTCTGTCGAACTTGACCTAACTAGAGAAATGTGGTAGTTGCGTGTAGACGGAGCGTCAAACCAAAAGGGAGCTGGAGCAGGCATTGTTTTAACACCCCGGAAGGAACCCTGCTAGAGCAAGCTTTCATGCTTAGCTTCCCCACCTCGAACAATGAGGCAGTGTATGAGGCATTGCTTGCTGGCTTGCGCTTGGCAAAGGAGCTATCAATCAAGAAGCTATCTACTCAGATTCCCAGCTGATCACAAATGAAGCCTTAAGAGATTACATGATGAAGCACCTGAGGATGATCTAATACCTTGACAAGGTCTAAGAGTTGTTGAAGGCATTTCCTACCATCACCATCCAACAGGCACCTCGGGCAGAGAACGCGCACGCAGATGCAATGGCAAGCCTCGGATCAATGCTGGATACCGAGTTGACACGTTCCATCCTAGACGAGCACCTTGACCAACCAAGCATTGAAGAGGTAGAGCAGCCGGACTTGATGAAAATTGACAAGCATCCTAACTGGCAAGTTCCCATCATCGACTACTTGGTGAACGAGAACTTCCTACCAAAAAAATCAAGCAAAAAGCTGCGAGGTACTACATGAAGGACAACAAACTTGTTCGCAGATCATACTCTGGTCCTCATCTCACATGCATCAAGTACTTGCAAACACTCAAAGTGCTCTGCAACATACATGATGACAAATGTGGGAATCACGCTAGGGGCAGATTTCTTGCATAGAAGGCTTTCAACGTAGGCTACTTTTGGCCTACAATGTGCCAAGACTCCACAGAGTATGTTCAAAGATGTGATCAATGCCTAGCCAATCCCCAGCCTGCCAGCCGAGGTGTACGATCCACAGAATAGCCTGTGGTTATTCATGCACCTAACAAGAAGAACATGATGATCATTGCCATTAACTACTTCACCAAGTGGATCGAGGCTGAGGGTCTATCCTCTACTAAAGAAGCTGACGTCGAACGATTCATCTGGAGGAACATCATCTACTGATTCGGTTGCCCGCAGTCGATAGTCACCTGTCAACTCCAAGATATCTGCAAGGCAATGGCACGCAATTCTTTGGCAAGCAGAGCTCCGTATTTTTTATGAGGTATAGAATTAGACAGCACCTGTCAACTCTAAGATATCTGCAAGACAATGGCCAAGTAGAGGCATCTAACAAGATTGTTTTGGACTGCCTGAAGAAAAGACTAGAAGTCACAGAAGGAAAATGGGTCGACGAGTTACCAAGAGTCCTATGGGCTTATCGCATAATCAAAAGGATATCGATAGGTGAGACCAAGGCAATCATCACACATCATAATTCCATCTGTGGGTATTGAAGTGGGCAGTCTTGACCATAACTGCAAGCAGATGATCGAGCCTCCCTTACCTCATTTGAAGATAAGTTACTTTCGATGTTGTCACACCAACATCAATACAAGTCCTAGCTTTTCTTTCAATGGAGTATCTTATGAGAGCTATCGACATGTTTCCGGACATACGCCGAATGGGCCATTCTTATCTACATGTCTCCGGACACACACTTACAGGAGCTATCGACATGTCTCCAGATATAGGCCACTCCCACGAGAGGTATCTACATGTCTCCAAACGTAGGCCAAATGGGCTACTCTCATCTACATGTCTCCAGATATACACTTATGGGAGCTCTCGACATGTCTTCGGACATAGGCCAAACAGGCTACTCCCACGAGAGCTATCGACATGTCTCCAGACATAGGCCAAATGGGCCACTCTCATTGACATGTCTTCAAACATACATTTACAAGATACAATGCAAATTGAAGTTTGAAAAACAACTGAAAGTGGCCAACCGGCCATGTTCAACTAGAAAGAAGATGGTTAACTAAAGACCACTTATTGAAAAAAATTACAGAGTTCAAAATAATAAAGGAGTCTACGTTTACTAGAGGACTACGGAATGTGACCCTTGGTGAACTTCCTCCTCAACTGCACCAACCAAGGCCTCACTCTGCTCATCCGCTACCATTTGCTCGGTAGCTCCAGCTGCTAGCTCCTTTGCATCTGCTCCAACCTCATCAGCTGCACCATCCTTAGGATCATCTTCCTCCACTGCAACTTCATCAGCCATCTGCTCGTCGACTGCTCTTATATCCACAACATTGATCTGCTCACTTTGAGCACGGAGTATGACAAGGTAAAGTAGCTTGGCATCTTCATCTTCGATAGGGCAAGAGGGAGAAGCACATTTCTTGCAGTCCAAGTATCCTAGCTTGTACGCATTAGCAGCAATCTTATGCTTGGACGTCTCTGCGGCTTAAACATGGATGTTAAACTTGACCTGCAGCTTGTCACGATTTTGGGCCAAACGGGATACTTATGTTCAAGGTGAAAGTAGGCCTCCTCGTTTGAGTAGGGTAGCAACAAGAGACTTGAGCTCACCATCTGTTTGGCCAAGAGAACTCTTCAATGCAGACATACTCTTCTTCATCTCGAATATCCTAGCATCATCACGCATCCGCTCAATTGAGAGCTTGTCAGTCAGATCAGCATTCTTTTTCGTCAGCTCATCAAGCAGAGCAGAAGAGGGGGCAACAGCAGACGAGTTCCACATGGCCCCAACAACAAAAACTACTCATTTTTGAAAGTGATACATGACAGCTTCTTCTTGCTTATCCAGGGAAAGGCTTGAGAACGTGCATAGGTCGCCACCCTGATGTATGTGGTCAACCAACTTGGCACAAGCAGATGGACTTGACAGGAAGTTCATTTTGAGCAGATCAGACACATGCTCATCCCTAGTAAAGCTATAACCAACTCTAGGACCAGCAGTTCAATCAATTGAAGGACTCTATGCTCAAGCAGACGACTCTCTAACCCTCTTGATCACAACCTACAATACTAAATTAGCTCTACGTTTGACTGTTCGTGGCTTGGCAGACGAGTTGTGATTGCTGGATAAAGTTAGTCCTCTTAGTTTGATCCAGGGATCGGTGTATACGACTTGAACCCTGCTTCTCAGTGACCTCCTTGCAGGGCAAATCACGGGTTTTGAGTAGTTCGGGTGGAGACTTGAGCAGAATATCCTTGACCTCCTGCATGCCATTGAACTTCTTGTTGTTCTCACGACAAGGCGCTTGATCCCGATAGATGAAGAAGGAACAATTCCCATGGGAACCTTCTCGGTAGATGAGGACCCTTTTGAGGAAAACTTGCTCTTGGCAGAAGGAAGTCTCGGTTTCTTTCTCTGCGGAGATTCATCCCTTGACCGTGAGGTTGCAGCTTTATCTCTGATGGATCTACTGCTAGCCTTCCTCTTCTCAGGGAGTTCAGTAGAGGACTCCTCCTGCTTAGTTGGTAGATCATCTTGGTCCGGTCCATACAGTTTCCACCTTTCAACATCTTCAGCAAGGGGTAGACCACTAGCTTACCTTTGATGCTCACTTAGCAATCAGTGCAGCTTACCACGCCACAGATGTTGCTGCTACCACCATGGCTGCCGTCGACCACCTGTGCTGGTTCTCTCCTCCTCGCTGCCAAAAATCAAATCCAAGAAAAAATATTTGAAGGCTCAAGTTGATCTACCTTAGGGTGCACTCTTCTCCTTGACAAGCGATAAAACCTTCCAAGAACTCTCTCACTGACAAAAAATAGGGGAAGAGATTTTGCAATTTGAAAATAAATAAGGAGGAGCCCTATATGTAAAGCGATAAAGGTTCCTTAACCTGCAAGGAGTCCCAAACCCATTCAACAAGGAACCCAATTTCAAAAAAATTAGCAAGTCAAAGACGTAGTCACAATTGCAGTTGGACATCCAACAATTAAGTCACCTCCTCCATGCCACCATGTGCCATGTAGAAATTTGGGGGCATTTGTGGAAGCATATATTTACAGATCATATGTCAAATAATTAAGCCAATCAATTTGGAAATTATTCAACTAAATTGGGGATTCTTGCCGTAATCAAGCCAATCCATTTGGGAATTAAATCAATCTCTCCAAATTAGGGAAGAATAATTACTTCCCATGTGTGGAATTATTCGTCCAAAACCCTAGCCTCTGAGGCTCCTATAAATACATGGCTACGCACAAGGTTTGAGGTATGTCTGAAACTCTGCATAAATCACGTCTCACAAACCCTAGCTCCACTCTCTCTCTCTCTCTCTCTCTCTCTCTCTCTCTCTCTCTCTCTCTCTCTCTCTCTCACAAACACACACACACACACACACACACACACAAGGCTCTGGCCACAACACATGGCTATGGCCACCCGTTTTTCCACGAGAGAAATCTTCATACACTTAGTTAGCTATTGTTTCTCTTACACACAGTCGACCTAACTTGGGTATCGGAGGGTCTTTGGCCAATACACCCCGGGTGTGGTCTTTTCACTCCGTGTTGTTTTGTAGGGAGAAAGAGAAGAGAAAAAAAAAAGAAGGGATTTCGAGATGAATATTCCCTAGGGAGGAAAATCAGTCCCATAATAACCATTTCATGGAATTGAGAGTTTCTCAATAAATGAAATGGAATACCATTGGCACACAGTTGCCTGATGATCCTCATATCCACCGTATCTCTGTGCATTACTTTGAAGGCTTCTTCTATTAGTCCCTTTGTTGATGATGGTTGTCGCCTCATCAACGTAGAAGTCTTTAGATATGAAGAGACGCCTTTATTTCTGCCTCTTGTACTTTTCTATGAATCCTTTTTAATTCTTCACGGTTCTTCAAAAACTCTTGGCATCGGAAGATATTTGATTTTTTTTCCAGGCAGAGAACCCAAAAAATGAGTGTGCATCCTGGTATATGAACTTGTAAAAGAAGCATGACAGTGGTTGCATGTCCAAGTCTTTGAATCGCGCCTGGATTTTTTACTTGTGAAGCAACACTAAAAGTGACTTCACTATGTAATGGCTTTAGATTGGGGTTGTTATCCGCAGATACTAAAGACGTGGCTTGTATTTGACTGCTACTTCCATATTGCGAAGATTGACTAATATTACTCTTTTGCTCATTGGTCTTACTTCAATATATTCTTCCTCAACAGATGAAAGTAGATTAACATGGACTTCTTGTTGATCTTCTCTTCTTCTTATTCCAAAAACCATATTTGAAAATTTTGAGAATAAATTTTGTATTTGGACTTGGTAATGTTGGGTGCTTCACAATTGCATTCAACCTTTTACAAAATTAGGACTAATGTCTAGATCGTTATAGCAAATCGTCTATGTATGTAACATGCATTTGTTATGCATTTTTATTATAGTATAAAAACATACAAGTATAGTTGTTATCCAGTTTTAATTATAGGATATATATGAACATAGTCCCATTCTCTATGGGAGAAACTTCAATGTTGGCTGTTACTCAATTTAATTACTTCAATGATTGATAACTGTAATTAATTTAATGAATTATACTATATAATGAATTATGCTCAATGGCTGCTGATATACACTTTAATTAATTTTTAACAAGTAATAATATAAAAGCATTCATTAGTAAGGAAAATTGATTAAGTACTGATATGCCAGAATTCACTGAATAATCCTGGGAAAAGTGCATTATTAATTGAGTGAATGCTATTTTTGAATTTATAATATAAAGTATCTACTACGTAAATTTTAAAAATTACAATATTTAATAACAACTACCCGGATTAAAGTCTAGACCGAATTGCAACCCGAAATATCGTACTGACTATGTATACCCCGAACGAATCTCTACCACAAAAATGTGCAAACCCTATATCCGTTTCACGTATTGTATCATACCCGGTACCAGGTAACATTGCTCTTAATACTTTTACAGTCACTAAGTTTCAAAACTTTCAACCTTTTCATACGAAAATTCTCAAGATTTGAAATTCCTATGAAATCAAAGTGTTGATCCAATTGTTGAGAAATAAGTTTAAAAAAAAACTATACAAGTTAAACTAATCATAACTATATTCAAAATCAAAATATTAAAAAACATGCTACATTCCAATAATCTTACCTTTGCTCCATCCTAAATCCAAGCAAGTTGCTATGAGACATATTTAATTTAGTAAGGAAACATGAATGAAAACTTGGTGTGAGTGGTTTGGAAGGATAATAGCTACAATGGATAATCCTTAAGGACCGTGGAAGAATTTTGGAGTCAAAAGAAATTGCCTCTTTATCAAATTTCGGAAGTCTCAAGAAAGGTAACATCATCTCATAGAAGGCTTCAATACAATTCTAGTGCTCCCCGTCACTAATAATGAAGATAAAAAACAAGTAATTCCACATTCGAGTCTAATATCTTTATTTTCTTCTAAACTTAATATACGTAATTTCTCATTGTATTGTTCATGAATTCATTAAAACTGTAGTTGTGAAACCACAAACTACTGCATTGACACATAATGTAGCGAGATTAGCAGATACATGAGGAATGCCTGAATAGCCTTTCATAAATATGTGTCTTTTCGTATGTGAGGAGCAATCAAGGTTCATAAATAAGAGCAGTTATTGTGAGTTAACTAATCACTATGAGGGAAGTATGGATACGAAAGGTTTAGGGGAGTTATCTCATCTTAATTATGTTATCTTATCTCATATTAGGAGAGTTAGGAGACTCTTGACCAATAATTTCCAATGCCCTTTCTCGTATCAAATCATGCATCTCAACATTATTACTATGGAGGGCGGTTATCTAGTGAGAACACCTATATGAGAACATTACATGAGAACACCTTTGGATCTAATCTAACGGCTACGTGAAAAGCAATTGTAAGTGAAAGTGTTGTATTAGAATGAGGCCTTCTTCTCTCTCCTCCCTCCAAAACGTCCACTCCAAAACATACGTCCCCTCCAAACCAGCTGTTCGCTTTGTTCAATTAGGAAGCCAAGTTTTATTTATCAGCTTTGATTGAGGAAGAGCAATAACACTAAAGAGAGAGCGCTCTTGTTATTCCTTATTCTATTCGAGGAAGAACACAGAAGTATATCCCTCATTTTTTTCTGGGTTTCTCATTCAGGCGAAACAAAGTGTTTGTCTATTTTAT
This sequence comes from Prunus dulcis, assembly GCF_902201215.1. Classification (NCBI taxonomy): domain Eukaryota; kingdom Viridiplantae; phylum Streptophyta; class Magnoliopsida; order Rosales; family Rosaceae; genus Prunus; species Prunus dulcis. The sequence continues at coordinate 20,363,250 of NC_047653.1, read as the reverse complement.
ATTATCATCTTTGTGCTTTGGTCTTTCTGCGGAACATTTGTCAATCCTTGAGCAAAGTCGAAACTGTCGTTGAGTTGAAAACTGGTGACTGCGAACATTGTAGTTCTGTTATCTTGGTTTTGAAATCCTTGAGCACGATCAAGACAGGGGTTGAGGAAGATGAAAAGTGTTTGGGGTTGACGTCCAGATCTAAAAGGGCGACATTGTCATCTTTGTAGATATTTTGAAGTTGGAAATGACTTACGAGGTAAGTGATATACTATTTTTGTCTATTTTAGTATTGGGCATAAACATGAATTACGTTAGTTTGTATGTAGGTCTTTAATGTTTCACCAGAGAATCATTTTCATATCATATGTTAGTTAATATATATTTTAAAGCTCTTTGAAAGCATGTGCCAATGTTGGTATGATGGTGGTGAATTCAGGGTTAAATTGTAAGAACTATGAAATGGAGTGAGAAGGACAGGTGATATCGGAAGTAAGTTCAGAGTTGAAAAACCAAAATTGGGACTTGAATTTGATTGTTGTGATGATGTGTTCAATTTCTATAATATATATGCCGCGAAAGCCAGATTCGGCATTCGGTGTTCTACAATGAGAATGTGCACATTGAGAGGAGACGTAACAAGGAAGGAATATGTATGTTGTAAACAAGGGTATTTGTTGACAAGCACTGTTAGTCGTAATAGAAGACAACGAGGTTGTACTTGAATTGGTTGCAAGGCTAAACTTGCGATTTTAAAGGTAAAAGGCAAGAATAAGTACATTGTTGTAGGATTCAATGAGGTACACAACCATGACATGACCACAATTGATAAAGTCCATCTATTGAGATCTCACCGTAACTTAACAGAGTCTATAAAGGTCTATAGTGCACATATGAGCAAAGTTAATATCCTTGTACATAAACAGGTAAGCCTTCTTGAGGTGCAAGTAGGGGGATTGGAAAATGTTGGGTTTATTAAGAGAGATGTCTATAATTATGTAAGGGATATGCATGGAGAGGTGATTGGGCATGATGCAGAGCTGCTTAAGGAGCATTTATTGGCTGAGCAAGAAAAGAATGAATCCTTTTATTTCAATATGGAGGTAGATTTGAAAGGAAGGATGGGTGATGTTTTCTGGTTAGATGCAAGGTCAAGATGAGCTTATGGGTTTTTTTGGAGATGTGATGGTATTTGATACGATGTTCAACACGAACCGCTATGGGATGGTCTTTGCGCCTTTGTTAGGCATTAATAACCGTTGGCAGACAGTGTTGTTTGGTTGTGCATTCCTAACTAGTGAAACCACAGATTCATTTGTATGGTTGTTAGAGGAATTCAAGAAAGCCATGCCGGGTGAGCCACCCAAAATGATCATTGCTGATCAAGATGCAGCCATGTCAAAGGCAATTGCTGTAACTCTCCCGACAACATTCCATAGATATTGCATATGGCATATATTGAATAAGATTACAGAGAAACTCGGCATTGGAGAATGTTTTTCGGAAATGTGCAAATGCATATGGGGTATGGACAAGAAAGAAGAATTTGATGCGAAATGGGAGGAAATCATCACAAACAATGGGCTGCAAGACCATGCGTGGCTGAGCTCAATTCATGCTATGCGGGAGAATTGGGTTCCATCATATGTAAAACATGTGTTTTCGGCTGGGATGTCAAGTAGTCAACAGGCCGAAAGCTGTCATTCATTTTTGAAACAATATATTAACCAGAAAAACACATTGATGGAATTCATTGTACATTTTGAAAGAGCTCTTGGTTCATAGAGACACAAGGAGTTAATGGCTGATCATGTTGATAACAATGAAAAACCTCCTCTGCCATTTCGAACACCAATTCAACATCAAATAGCATGCATTTACTCGGGCAATTTTTGAAATGTTTGAGAGGGAAGACTTTAGAAGTCTTTCATGCTTGTTGGAACTTGTAGCGCAAGATGAGACCCACTGCAGATACAAATACTTGGAAGGGTTGAATTCTGTTGTTTTCTTCATTTTCATGTCTGGGCAAAGCGATGTCGATTTCTTCAACAAACAATGAAGCAAAGAGGTGTCGGCACTGCAATGCTGAGATGATTATGCTAATTTCCAAATCCAAAAGGAATCTGGGTAGACCGTATTGGAAGTGCTTCACAACATATCTAAGTATAATCTTCCCAAAACTCGTATGTAAAACCGAATAAGCTGTATGTAATCAACAGTAATCGAGATTGGGCATTAACTTCTAAAACAATAACCCATATCGGGCATTGCCTAAGGCAAAGAAAACTGCTCCAGACAAAAGCATTTGATCTGACGTTGTAATCCCAAACTGAAAAATGTAATTTTGTATGTTTTTTAGGGAGCTACAAGGCGTAGTGGCTATGAATGGGTGAGTACAATCAACATGCCAACTAAATCTCACATTCAAAACCAGCTAGATGTTAAGGAACTTAATGCATATGTTGAAGTACTCCGCACAGTAAACGGCATTAAAAATATCCTCCTACTATTGTTAGTTCTATCATTTTTGAATTTGGCAGTTAAATTGATGAAAAAGGAAGAAATTTTTTGCTTGTGTGGAAATGTTTTGGCTTTTGAAGTATATGTTTTTTAATTTTGTAATCCGGACAGCTACATATAAGACGTGTTTCGAAACCTACAAATATGAATTAAGCCTTGAGCACTATTAGTAAATGAATTTTTCAACATTTCATATGCCTGTATCTTAACTTCACAATTGTGTTTACCCTGAACAAGATACATTCCTATTTAATCCACATTTGAAAATAATCATGCACCATTTAGGGTTTAGGGTTCAGCATAGTATCAACAATATGTGTTGAGGGTTTCATACAACTTGTATTTGAACAAAATACAAAAACTTATTCTTTAATTTTAAGTGAAAAGGGGGAGTTGGATCATAAAGAAGAGTTTGTTCCTTAACAAGCAAGAAAACAACCTTTTCAAAATCTTACTAATAGAAAGGGGAAATATGCTCTCAAGCATGCAAAGAAAGCTCTTTGAGGTTCCCTTATATTATAGAAATGTTTGTTTTGTAACTAGCGAATTTAGCCGATACAAGCTGTATGATACCTTTCTTCAGTTCAACAAATGTTACCTACATAATTACAAACTGCCCACCCAGTTAAATTAACTTTGCAAGTTCACATACTACACCCACCTAGCTAAAAACTTTGTAAGTTATGTCATATTGTCCCTCCTAATGAATCACAGCTACCAATATCCCTGCAACAACTGTACAGGGAGCTTCAACCGATAGAAGGGCATGGCGTCATGGGAAATATTGACTAGGTCCACATTCGAGGTCAGAAAATCGCAGTATTTGAGGATGTACATCCCACAGTCGCCATTGAAACATAGTGAAAAAGCTGTGATTCATTGTACAACAAATCCATTTAATAAGGCAATGTGTTTAGGTGGAATATTACTCACCCGCCTACTTGTTGGGGTGCATCCATTACGCGAATAACTGGCCACTCACTTTTGAGAAGTAGACCGTTGCCAATATATCCAAATTCCTATAACAACCGGGGCAGCATTTTCGTCACCTGCTGCACAGCCTGTTTGATGGCTTAAGTTCTGCACAGATCTACTTTTGAACCATATGCCCTTATCTCACACTCTTTTAAATCGAGAACAAGTAAGATCCAGTGCTTCTGCCTTTGTAGGATGAAGGGCAAAAAAAACGTGATTCACAGATGACCATGATTTAGCCAACTTAGGCCCTTCGCCCTTGATCTTTCCCAGTAGACCGTTGCTATGCTGCTTGTCCTCCTTTCCCACATACGCCTTCATTTTCATGTAATCTAAGGCATCACATTTATGCATAGCGGCACACGAGTTATGCATCATAACGGATACCAAATTTGAAAAGAAACAATGCTTATGAAATAATATAGACCTGAAAAGTGGTGTCCAGTATAGTCCAGTCAGAACCTACCCACTTGCCAGAGCTGTTGTGCCATTCCCGTAGAAAAAGCAAGGTCATGTCAATGTTCTATATAAAAGGGTTGTTTTCATTATTAAATCAATAAATCAGTACATAGCATGGACATTTCGACAAAATTCCAAATCAATCAATGCTTACCGGGTCATCCAACCAACCTTCCTTGGACAGCAACTGAACAAATAAGTTATGCAAACATTCCATACCTTCTTCTCCACATAACCGCACATGTGAACTATATTTGTCAATCATTGTTATTATCAATTCCGTTTCACCAATGACTCAATAAATAATCATAATAAACCATTTACATTTCTCTAAGGACGGGCAAAGGGAACTTACTTTTCTTCTTGTCCCCATTCCCAGCAGAATTTCGCCACCTCTAAAAGGGAATCACGAGGAACAGGCCTTAGAGGGTCAGCAATTAGGTCCTCCGAAATATTGGGAATCTCCCGAACTTGCTATGGAGTTTCCCTTACCACTGCCCTTCGCCTCTTCGTCACAGGCCCAAGAATCTCACTCTTTCCCCGATCCCTCTTTTGCCAGACCCCAACTATAACATCTTCACCACATTCACCCTTTCCAATGAACATGTCAATCTTTCGAGGAGGATTCATAAGAAATTTCACAAGGGTCACACACACCACATCTGGATCATCCCAATTTATATACGGGGGTGTATATTGCACCTCTTCTTTTGCATTTGTACACACTGCTCTCCCGATTCGGCTACTCCACCATCCTCAGTTTTATCACTCTCCTCTCTAGCATCCTCAGTCTTATGACTCTCATCTCCAGCATCCTCAGTCTTCCCCACATCTGCATGAATGGTACACTTTTCCAAGCATAAAACTCTCTCCTCTAGCTCACCCTTCTCACGGTGCAATACTGCAACCTCATTCCTCAAATGCTGCACAACAGAGTTTATCTCATCAAGGTCCGTACATACCTGTGGGGCTACACTAGGTGCATCACATTCAAGAACATCTGATCCTCAGCTCCAATACGGTTGGCTCATCTTCAATTCACTTGGTCGTAAGAGGCGCAATATAACAGGTTGTCAAACATATAGTGTAATAACCTGATCCTTAATTAATTTTTAATTATTAATTTATTCTGAGAAAAATATATTTTGCCCCTAGAATATTTTATTAGATAAAAGTTGACTTTTTGTTCGGGGAGGAATTTGGACATTTTTGTTGGACCATTGCGTAGAGCACGGCGATACGAGCTGTAGACACGTAGTGGACTCAAATCGGAGTTGTAACGAAGAAATGACAATCAAAAGAAGCTCAGTGGCATAATTGTAATTTTTATGAAGTCAGATTTTTTTTAAAAACCTGAAACCTCTCTCTCTCTCCTCATGCAGATAGACCTCTTTCTCTCTCCTCTCTGTTCAGGCCAACCACTACATCCGTGGCTTCCGACAAAGATTCAGGCCGCCTACAACCACGATTTTGGATCCATTCTCTTCGTCTCTCTCTCCTCTACACATCTATACCAATTTGCATCCCCAAGTCTAAGGAAACAGTAAATTTCGGGGTATTTTTTGGTGGATTCCAACCGCTACAGCTCAGGTAATTACACCTAAACTACTCTCCTACCTTCCCTTTGTGTTGTCCCTCGAAAACACAACGTGAATCCATTCCAATTTCATTGATTTTGAAACTAAATTTTTTTAGGTTTTTCAAGAGACAGAAAGCTTCGTTCGAGGGCTTTAAAGTTTGAATTGATCATCGAGCCAAGGTATAAAGTTACTCCCCTTGATGTGCTTAATCCGTAGGTGTGATTATTGGCCGGCGGTTTGGAGTTTTCCGATCGCCGGAAAATTGCTCAATGTTAGGTTTTTGTCCTAGAATGTTCTCCACGTCGTCCTGAGCATGATAGTATGCTCATATTTCATCTTGGTTATCGTTTGGTCATTGATCGGATACCGCATATTAGGCGTTATCCGGGTTTGATACATCCGGACCTTTGGATCAGCGACATTTTCAAATATGTTAATCTAGACACCTCTAGGATTGTGTAGAAATTCACGGATCGAGAATCGGAGTCCCAGATACTCCAATTTAATATTTCAAAGATTAAGTTAAACAAAAACCGTCCAATCATATGATCGTGAGCAATCCGACCGTCTGATTCGGACCAGACTTGCAAGACATGGTTATTTAAATGTGAGGAACTTATAGGAACTCTCATATTGGTAGTTGGAGGTCGTGGACCCCACGAGGTCCCCGATTGACCAATATGGAAGTTTATTGCTCAGTGAGCCTCGGGTCTTTTAAGACAACTCTAACCATCCGAAATGCTTAAGTGGGCATAAGAATGACTTTAAAGTTAGTGCACGCACTTCTAAGAGCCGAGGGTCAGTGTTTTAATTAAATACTTATACCGAGCAGTTTTATTAATTAAATATGCATGGTGGTTTAATCAGGCATCCGGGGCCAGGCAGACCCGCAGGAGGGACCTTCAAAAGGTCCAGCGAGCTCGGACCAGCTGTGAGTGGACTTTTCTTTTATAAATGATTTTATGCAAATGAATTTCATTATTTGATCTTGAATAAGTTTTATTGATTATGGTTTTCCTAGCATGATTTGTTGAAGTTAAATATCTTTATTTATATGTTGCCTAGTTGAAAATGCTAAAAAGATATGGAAAGTAAAGATTGAGATATATATCAGATAAAATGGTAGCAGAGTTCTAGATTTAATAAAAATTCAGTTATTCATCAGACGTTTCAGAAATTTTAGATTTTCTTAAGCCATCTCAGGTACCCAGTTATAGAAACAGGTTGCCTTCAGATATGACGATGTCCATGAACATCCAGGTTGCCTTTGGTATATGTTGCCTTCGGATATGACGTTGTCCACGGACATCCAGTTTGCCTTCAGTTTTGTCAGCGCGCTTGACATCTGCCTCACGAGTTTCGGGGACGCCTGGACAGTGGGAGTCAGGAATGTGGATCAGGCTGACTACGGTCCCCTGAATCCTGCCAGTTTGCGGCTCGGGTTGACTTTGTGTCACCGAGACCTGCCTGGGGAATTGACGGATTATCAGGAATTCACGGATATCAGGAATTGACAGAATTTAAGGGGTACACCTAGGTGGTAGTTTTAAACTAATTTAAGTGCTTTTAAGAGTTTAAAAATGATATGAGTATGCTTGACATATATATATATATATGAGTGCATGGATTTCAGTATGTACATGATTAAAAGAATGAATTAGTTTTGTATAACTGTTTTTACAGTGGGGTTAGTATGTTCTTATGCTATTTTTCTTAAAACTTTGTTTTTGGGTCCACTCACCTTTTAAATGTTTTGCGCCTCTAGGCCGTAGAAGTGCATCTAAAAGTCACCACAGGGCAGTTTCCGCTTCCTGCATCTCTTCAGCTTAGCGTAGGGTCCTTGACCCTCCAAATGTTCTTCTTGTAAATCAATCTGTATAGATACTCTGATATTGCCCCTGGGCTCAAACTTTACTGTTGATTGTATATTTATGCATGCTGGAAGTTGGGTTGTGTATATATGCTTGTTTTGACAGGTGTAATTTTGGGGATTGAACAAATTACAAGGGAGACTCTACCGAATTTTCGGTAGAAGTCAAGGTTAAAAATGAAATTAAGTTTGTAACCAGAAAGGCAACCAGGTCATTTGTGCTCAGCACCCTCCAGGTGTCGATCACGAACAGGGTTCCGCTCGGATTCCAAAGGGGAATTTGGGTCTGGTCCTGTCAATTTGGTATCAGAGCATTAGGTTTAACTTCCTGTAGACTCCGTACTATATGTGCATTCCAGTTTTTATGAATTTCTGCTTCTTGTGAGAATTTTGTGCCCAGAGCGTGGTGGCTTTCGTAGAGGGACAGGATCCCCAGACCAGACCAGAGGAATTCCTTATTTCTGCACTAGTACCTGAACCGGTGGAGCAGTCATTTGTTGGAGATTCTACAAGGGCAACACCAGTGATGCATACATTACCTGGAGATCCCCACCTCCAGCAGACTTTAGAGTTGTTGACCCAGGCCTAATCCAGGACCGGGCAGACCAGAGTTCCATCTTTGAGTCATGCTGACCAGGCCAAAAGAGTTAGGGCCGTAGAGTTTGATGGTGATGGCGACCCTACTACGACAGAAGTGTGGATAGAAAAGATGGAAAGAATCATGGATGTGATGAACGTTCCACACGGACGCAGGGTTGTACTAGCTACTTTCTTTCTTGACAAGAATGCCAGATATTGGTGGGAGTCAATCCGAAGATGGTATTAGGATCCGTCAGCTATTACATGGCAAGAGTTCTGTACTACATTTGATGAGCAGTTCTACCCACTAGCTTATCAGAATAAAGGACGAAGTGTCAGTTGTTCACCAGAGGACTTAAGGCATTCATCTGTGACATCGTGATAGGACAGCGTCAGACTAATTTCAAGATTTGGTGATGTCGGCCTCATTGTTTGAGAGCAGTCAGATAATGGTGCGGGGAAGAGGTGATTCCTGCGGGCATCAGTATGATATGGGTGGTCCCAGTCAGGGGTCATCCAAGAGGGTTAGCTTCAGCTCCGGATCGCCTATTGGCTGTAGTTATGGAGGTTTTCGAATTGGAGTTAGTTCTAGCAGTAGGTCTAATCAGAGTGGTAGTTCTGGAGGTGGTATAGTTAGAAGCTCGGGGAGACAGTTGCAGACGGTTACTTAGGAAGGGGTGTCCAGGATACTTGGATCACGTAATTGACACCTAAGATATTGGGTTGAGGTTGGAGGATATTACAGTAGTATAAGAATTTCCAAATGTATTCCCTGAGGATATTCTGGGGTTACCACCTCACCAGGAGATCGAGTTCACTATTGAGCTTGTTCCAGGAACAAATCCTATCTCTCAGGCACAATATAGAATGGCACCAGAATGGCACTAGTTGAGTTATAGGAATTGAAGACTCAGTTACAGGAGCTGGTAGATAAGGGTTTCATCTGACCTGGCTTTTCACCATGGGGCACTCTAGTATTATTTGTTAAGAAGAAGGATGACACCATGTGTTTATGCATCGATTGCAGGCAGCTGAATAAGGCCACGGTGCGAAACTGGTATTCGTTACTGCGTATCGATGATCTATTCGATCAGTTAAGGGGTGCCAAGGTATTTTCTAAGATTGACTTGAGATCCGGATATCATCATTTACGGATTAGAGAAGAGGATGTGCCTAAGACAGGTTTTTGAACGAGGTATGGGCACTATGAGTTCTTGGTGATGCCATTTGACTCGACCAATGCGTCAACTGCATTTGTGGATATCTTAGTATACTTCAAAAGTCAGAAGGCGAATATGAAGCACTTAGAGATTGTACTGAAGATCTTAAGGAGGAGACAATTGTATGTTAAATTCAGCAAGTGTCAATTCTGGTTGGACAGAGTAAGTTGCTGAGGACACGTGATCTCTGTAGAGGGCATATATGTGGATTCCTAGAAGGTTGAGGCAGTAGTGAATTGACAACGACCAACCAGTGTTACTGAGATACGTAGTTTTCTTGGGTTAGTCAGATATTACCGTAGCTTCGTGGAAGGTTTCTCTCCTATAGCAGCGCTTCTAACTTGTTTGACAAGGAAAGGAGTTAAGTTTGAAGGGTCAAATGAGTGTGAGGAGAGCTTCAATGAACTCAAGACCAAGTTGACTACTGCTCCAATGTTAGCACTTCCAGATAACTACTGCGCCAAATTTTCACAAATAATAAGAATTTAAAGTATCTGTTCACCCAGAGGGAACTAAATTTGAGGCAAAGAAGGTGGCTAGAGTTGATTAAAGATTATGATTGTACCATTGAGCATCACCCGAGAAGAGTTAATGTTGTAGCTGATGCACTCAGAAGAAAATCCTCGGGATCTGTCGCTTATCTCCAGGGGAGGTAATTGCCATTGATGGTAGAAATAAGGAAGCTCAGAGTTGGGCTAGGTATGGATGATCAGGAAGCACTATTGGCTACTCTCTACATGAGAACAGTGCTAGTGAAGCGAATACTTGCAGCCCAGTCACAGGATCCATTGATTTGTACACTAAGATGGGAGGTCGAGAATGGTGCCAGCACGGATTATTCAGTAAGAAATGATGGGGCTCTGATGGTGGGTACCAGATTGTATGTTCCTAATGATAAAGCATTGAAAAGAGAAATTTTGGAGGAGGCTCATTGTTCAGCTTTTGCCATGCAGCTTGACAGTACAAAGATGTATCGTACCCTGAGGGAGCATTATTGGTGGTCTTTTATGAAGAAGCAGATAGCAGAGTATGTCAGTAAGTGCTTGTTTGTCAGCAAGTTAAGGCAGAGCGACAGAAACCATCGAGGTTACTGCAACCACCTCCAATTCCTGAGTGGAAGTAGGAGCACATTACTATGGATTTTATGTTCAAGCTTCCTCGGACACTGAACAAGCATGATGAAGTTTGGGGGGTTGTGTATCGACTCACCAAGTTCTCCCATTTTCTGCCGGTGAGAGCAAACTATACTTTGAATAAACTGGCTTGGATTTTCATAGGTGAGAATGTAAGATTGCATGGGGTGCCAGTATCCTTTATCTCAGATAGTGATTCATGGTTTACATCCCGTTTTTGTATGAAGTTACATGAAGCCTTTAGACTGATGGTTTAGTACTGCATCTCATTCCCAGACTGATGGTCAGTCAGAAAGAACGATTCAGACTTTAGAAGATATGTTGAGAGCTTGTGCACTGCAGTTTCGAGGTGATTGGGATGAGAAGTTACCACTTATGGAGTTTGCCTATAATAACAGTTGTCAGACGAGTATCGAGATGTCTCCATTTGATGCCTTGTATGGGAAATAGTGTAGAACACCCTTGTATGAGGATGAAGTGGGTGAGCATAGGTTAGTGGTGTCTGAAAGATTTGCAAAGAACAAAGAAACAGGTTGGATTAATCAGTGAAAGACTCAAAGTGGCCCAGGATCGACAAAAGAGTTATGCGGATAATAGAAGAAAGATCTTCAGTTTGAGGTTAGTGACTGGGTATTCTTAAAGTTATCGCCTTGGAAAGGCGTAGTGAGATTTGGGAAGCAGGGAAAACTAAGTCCTCACTACATTGGGCCATATGAGATTGTGGAGCAACCTGTGCAGATTTTAGATTGGAAGATGCAGGTGTTGCGTTCTAGAGAGATTCCACTAGTGAGTTTTATGGAGGGGTCATACTGTGGAAGAGGCTATTTGGGAACCGAGAACCAAATGCGGGATTAGTATCCTACCTCTTCGAGTGACAAGTATGCAAATTTCGAGGACGAAATTTTTATAAGGAGGGTAGATTGTAATAACTCGATCCTTAATTAATTTTTAATTATTAATTTACTCTGAGAAAATACTATTTTGTCCCTAGAATATTTTATTAGATAAAAAGTTGACTTTCTGTTCGGTGACGAATTTAGACATTTTGGTTGAACCATGGCTTAGAGCATGGCGATACGAGTCTGTAGACACGTAGTGGACTCAAATCAGAGTTGTAACGAAGAAATGACGATCAAAAGAAGCTCAGTGGCATAATCGTAATTTTTACGAAGTCAGATTTTTTTTTAAACCTGAAACCTCTCTCTCTCCTCTCACGCAGATAGACCTCTTTCTCTCTCCTCTCTGTTTAGGCTAACCACGACATCCATGGCTTCCGACGAAGATTTCGGCCACACTCGGCTACCTACAACCACGATGTTGGATCCATTCTCTTCGTCCCTCTCTCCTCTACACATCTATACCAATTTGCATCCCCATGTCTAAGGAAATTAAAGCCAAAATTCGAGCCAAAGTGAGCTCAAAAATGGGCTGTTTCAAAATAGTAAATTTCGGGGTATTTTTCGGCGGATTCCGACTGCCACAGCTCAGGTAATTACACCAAAACTACTCTCCTACCTTCCCTTTGTGTTGTCCCTCGAAAACACATCGTGAATCCATTCCAATTTCATTGATTTTGAAACTAAATTTTTTTAGGTTTTTCAAGAGACAGAAAGCTTCGTTCGAGGGCTTTAAAGTTTGAATTGATCGTCGAGCCAAGGTATAAAGTTACTCCCCTTGATGTGCTTAATCCGTAGGTGTGATTATTGTCTTTTTTCCCTTTTTATGTCCTTTCCCCTTCCCATCATTGTCTTCATCACTCTCTTTCTTCCTCTGAGCAAACAACAGAGAATCTTGCAGACACTCAAACGATATAGATCCCCACAGATATTTGTTGAATTCATCCATTTTATGAACCAAATGTAAGTAGTGCTCGTTTATCTTTACATTATGGGGTTTACCCATTATCACAAACTCCATAAAATACAGCAGTCCCAATTTGAACGAGTCCTCGCTTCCTTTTTCGGATTTTAGGAATGCATTTTCTAAGTCATGGCAAGTAATGTGACTCCTGTTGGTAAAATGCACTTTCATAAATCGATTATGAGCATCTCCCCTCCCCCCCCCCCCTGAACGTTATGTCAGGCTCTGTTCCACATTTCTGACAACTTATCAAACAAAAATCCTTTACACTGAATTGAGCAACGTTGGACCCTATTGCATAACTAAGGCCCAGCATATCCTTCACACCAAGTCCTTCGACTCACCGGAGCACTAAAGCACACACAATTTGACCACTAAATGCAATTTTATGGAGGCCTTACTGGTGGCCAAAACAGCTCTCTCTAAATCTTTTCATAAGTGACTCACTTAAATGTGCCCCAAAATTACACAAGACTGTACGCACCACACATATATTATTCACCCATGCAAAATAGACCTCTAACTCCGGAAAACAAAGCTCAAACACAGATTCCATTTTATACCTGCAACAGACACCTTTTGCTTAAGAAATGGAAGTGATACCTGCTCACAATGTTATGAACACATTAACATACAGAAGTGATACCTACTCACAATATTATCTACACATTTTCATCACATTAAGACACATAATTAATACCTACAAACACTATTTTCAACACATTCAGATACATAATTGATACCTACTAACATTATTTTCAACATATTAAGATACAAAACTGATACACTATTTTCAACAAATTAAGATACATAATTTTCACCTACAAACACTATTTTCAACATATTAACATACAGAACTAATACCTACCAACACTATTTTCAATACATTAAGATACATAATTGATACCTACTACAAGATGCATTGATCCTTATGCATCCCAAATCATCTCATATTCACAGTTAAAATTCAATTTTCTCTTTTGCGTTCTACTTCTAATGGTACTTATTATTTGTTTTCCAAGCCCCATTAAATCCCTAAAATGATGTCATACACTCACACCACCAGATGCGCAAAGTAGGATTACAATGATGAACAGATGAAGGTTTGTGGAATTTTAAGAAAAAACAACAAGCAAGCATAATGCAAAAAAAATAGGAAGAAGCAACAGCTGTGAATCTACACTTCAACAAATTACCACAAAAAATTGCAAAATAAATACAACCCAACTTTTGGAAAAATGAAAGAATATTTAAACCGCAAAAAAACTTTTAAAAAGAGTTACCATGCTTCAACAAATTACTAGAAACTAGAAAACACAACACAAAAAAGCAACTGAAGCCAATTTATATTTTTGAGAACACAACTACTACAGAGACAGATTACTCTTACCTAGAAAATCAATGCCCTAAAATCCTAAACAAAATTTAAACATTAAGTGAATGTAATATAATATGCAAACTTTAATATGAAAGAGAGAAGGGGAAGTCGAGAGAAACGTACTGATTCAGACGTTCAGATGAGAAATACTAGATGAGGAAGGTTCTTCGACAACAGAAGAGGAAGTGAAAGAGACAGAGTAGACCATGGACTTTCTGCAACAAGAGAAGAGAAATACACAAATTTATGTCTGGTAGGTATTTTGGGTGTTTAGGGTTCATTCATAAATTCATTGACAAGAATGGTACGACTGCCAGGAAGAAGTAAGGCACTACTGTCAGGAAGAAGAAAGGCTCGTTTTTTTCGAAACAGGTGCGACTTGACATTTGGTGACAGGACCCGACCCAATTTCCACTTTGGAATTCGAGCCAAGTCCTGTGCGTGTCCGACACCTGGCAAATGTTGGGCAAAAATGACCTTTTTACCCTTCTTACTTCAATTTATCTTTAAAATTCCCTTAGACTTCTGCCGAAAATTCGGCAGAGTCTCCCCTATATTTTGACAAATCCCAAAATTTTCACCTGTTAAATATTCAACAAATCCACACCAACAGCCAGAATAGGGTAAACCAATAATCGCCAGTTTCAGTTTTTCCACTAAAACTCGATATCAGAGCAATTTCTAAATTCCAAGGTTTTAGGGATTTTCTACTAAACTCTACCTGACTTTGAAGAGCGGAGGATATGAGTGGCCCGGTGGTGGATCCTGTGCACTTCTACGACCTGGGGGAGAAAAACAAGTTTTAAACTGTGAGTGGACAAAAATGAAGTTCTTAAAAACAAGTCAGAATATAATACCCCCGTTTTGAAATAACTAAGGATATATATATATATATATATCAATAATTTAACTATATCTTAATATAAGAGATTCTATAAGCATGAATCAGTATGCTGATGCATAAACTTACATAATCGATCAGATATATAAAAATATCACTGCCTGGAGAAATCAAAGAACTAGCATAACTAAATAAAAATACAAAAAAATAAATGTGCAATTACTGAGAAACCAATCTAAAATGGCTGAAAATCATCCTTGAATAAAAGAAAACTCAAAATCCTTTGAAAATACCACCTATTTGTACCCCTGTTATATCCGTCAATTCCCTGGCAGGTCTCGGGCGCCACGCAGTCCACCCGAGCCGCAAACTGGCGAAATCAGGGGACTATGATCAGCCTGTCCCGCCGGCAGATTCCTCGATGACACCAAGTCAGCTCGAGTCGCTCTGGCAGGATGCAGGGGACCGTAGTCAGCCTGATCCGCAATCCTGGCAGGTCTCGGGGACACAGAGTCAGCCGAGCCGCAATCCTGGCAGGTCTCGGGACACCAAGTTTGCCGAGCCGCAAATCCTGGCACTCACGGTCCGAGCGTCCCCGAAACTCGTGAGGCAAAGTCGAGTGCACTGACATAAACTGAAATCGGGCCGGATGTCCGTAGACATCGGCCCAACTCTGGGTAATCACCAAAGAAAATGGGTACGAGGTGGGTTTAAAATAAATTCCTTTAGAAAAAGAAAATCTCATTAATAACTGAAATCTCAAATTGTGCTGCTATTTCAACTGATTCCAATCTCAAACTCTGTTTCTATAACTGGTAAATAAGTAGCACAGATTTATAAAACTATTACTGTACTAATCATGTTCAAAACCACAATCAGGTTTACTCAAGATCAAATAAAGAACTTTATTCAAATAAACTCATTTATAAAACTCATTTATATAAAATCAATATAAAATCACTTATGAAATCTTACTTATAGAAAGTTCTCTATATAACTCATTTATATAAAATAATTCGTGAAAGAAAGTCCACTCACAGATGGTCCGAGCTAAATTGACCCTTTGAAGGTTTCTCCTGCTGGTCGGCTGGACCTCTGATGCCTGATTATCCATGAATAATAAATTAATAAACTGTTGAATAAAAGAATTTCAATTAAACACCCTGCCCCCGGCTCCTAGAAATACGTGCGTTCAAATCCAAGTTACTCCTGAACCCATATTAGCCTTTTCAGACACTTGGACCAGTTTTAAAAGGTCCGATGCTCAACTAAGCGATACACTGCCCGATCGGCCGACCCGGGACCCCGTGGGTCCACGATCTCTGATGGCCAATCTGGGCTTCCCTGAGGGTTCCTTACAAAGAGGGAACCATGTTCTGCGAATTTGGCTTGAAATGGACGGTCGGATTAGCTAAAATTGCGTTATCGCTTAAAATCCAAACCCTAGCCCCAGGGTTCGCGATTCCGGAGTATCCGGGACTCCGATTCGCGATCCGTCGAATCCTACGCGATCCTGAAATCATGTAGGCCGACATATCCAAAATTCAGCGCGATCCAACGATTACACGACACTGCACCCACGGATCGCGCGATATGGAAAATCCGCTCGGGGCTCAAACGGACTCCGAATCGAGATCCGCGAAATCCCACGCGCTCGTGACGACACGAGGACCTCAAAACTGGCCAGAGCCATGCCACCACCTGGCCCAAGCGCCGCCACACGCGCCGGCAGATCGGGTGTCCAAAGCGATTTGGGTGCGCCGAAAAATCTTAGAACCGAGACTCCAAACTCCTACCCTAGGTAAAACACCCCATTTGGAGTCACTTTTGTTCTTGGGCCACCCCCAAAAAGTGGCCGAAAATGGTAGTTTCGAGCGGCCGAAGTTCCGGCCAGATTTCAATTCGAAAATCAAACCCCTTACAGCTAAAATCGATCGAAACCCATACAAACCATCAGCTAGAACGTGAAAAATAGCTGAGAAACCATACCTTACTCGATCGATTTGGTGGAGAAACGGAGGAGAAATCTGAACTGGAAGTTCGAACTGCACCGTCGGCTTCAATGGCCGATTCCGGCCGATTCCGACCACGGCAGCGGCGGAGGTGGGTCGGGAAATGTCGGCCGTCGTGTGCTGGTTCATTTGGCACCGGTCTCGGAGATCAGCTCCAAGCAGGGTGGCCGGTGCGACGTCGGGAAGGGAAGAGGGTCGCGGGCGGGGGTAGCTTCGGGAGGAGAGAGAGAGAGCTGACTGGGGAGAGGAGAGAGAGAGATATAAAAATCTGACTTTTTGACCAAATTACCGTTTTGCCCTTCGCGGTTTTTAAACCATAACTTCTTCGTTACGGCTCCGATTCGGGTCTACTCCGTGTCTACGAACTCCTTTCGCCGCGCTCTACGCAATGGCGCAAGCGAAATTCCCAAATTCTTTCTCAATCAAAAAGTCAAATTTCCCCCATTAAAATATGCGAGGTCAAACTTGTCTTTTTGCAAGAAGATATTTTCCTTACTTTTTAGATATTTTCTTCTTTTTTAGATATTTTGTTTTGGGTTCTTACACTTGGGCTCGGGGGAAACTACAGCCTACCTGTTGCACCATAAGCTTGTTTTTTCTCCTAAACCATTCAGATGCATTTCAATGGCTGTGATTGATTCTCAAATAAGGTTCTCACATAGGCATTCTCACCTTATCCAAGAGCTACTATGGAAGTGTAATTTCTCAATAGTTAAGAGAGATTTCTGAACAAGAATGTCCAACCCAATTAGGGATCATCATATGGGCCATGTCCCTCATATCAAAGAGGGTGGGCACGAACCCAATGGGCCAAACCCAAGTTTGCCCATTTTATATTTAAAAATATAATTTGTGAATATTTAGTCTATATTATGCATTATATTTAGTCTAAATGTGTGATATAGTTGAATATATTTTCATTTTCATTAAAAGGAAAACACATTTTCAATGGGTGGACCTAGTCTGCTCTAGTCAAGCCCAAGCTTATGACGCCGAGTGTGAAAGCAAACTATCTACGAATCCTAGGTCAAATAATTAGGCCAATCAATTTGGAAATTATTTGGCCTAATTGGGAGTTATTTGATTTAATTGGAAATTATTCGATTCTTAAATCAAATCCTTAATTACGTCATTCTCTCCAAATTAGGGAAGAATAATTCATTTCCATCTATGAAATTATTCTTTTGAAACCCTAGCCTTTGAGGCTCCTATAAATACATGGCCACGCCAAAGGTTGAGGTACGTTTAAACTTATGTCTGAAACTCTCCGGCCATACATACATCACCGTACCCTTTTGTTAGCTATTGTTTTCCTACAAACACTCGAACTAACTTAGGCATTGGAGGGCCTTTGGCCAACACTCCCTGGTGTAGTCCTCTTATTCTGATTTGTTTTGCAGGGAGAAAGAGACAACGAAGAGGAAGATAGAATCTTAGACGAATATTCTCATCGGACGAAAATCGCTCCCACAAATTGGTGCTTTCATTGAGAGCACGAGTTATACTCAACGTGTTCTCAAGGAATCCGTTCCTTCTATTTTTCAATCCACCAAAGCCATCCAAACAACCAGGGTTGGAAGCAAACGCCCCAGGAGCAAAACCACCGCGACTGCGCACTCCGGAACGGCGGAAACCTCACTGCCACCACAAGGTAGAGATGCTGCCAACGTTTTACAGCAGCCTCCCACGGCTCCAAACACGTTCCAGCAGCCCCCTAGCGAGTTCCAACAACCCCCCTTGGTTGCCCATGTCGTCCAACCACCTCCGAAGGCCTCACAACCTCTCCAAACAGTTGATATAGCAACTGAACAGCCACCAAACTGTGTGGCTAGCTCCTCACAGCCAGAATCACCTCCATGAACCACCAAATAGCTGCTGGAATTGCCACACCACTCACGGCTGCACCAAGTCACTGTCTCGTGGCTTCCACCGCCATGCAACCTCAAGACCTAGGCGTTAGTGCCCTCACCCATGACAGTACCGCCATTCGTGGCCAACAAAATGCCGTCTCGGGCCATTCCCTAGTCTTGGAGAAAATCCATTTGCTCCCTCCTTTGCAACCACACTTGACGTATGCGCCCCTGTACGCATCTAATGAAGCCCTAGCCCATATGTCATTAGGCCCGATCCACACCTCTCTTCCTGACCTACGCAGTCCAGTGGGCATTAACTCACGAGTAGATCAACTCTAGAACGTCGATGACCAAAACAATCTAATTGGTCAACTACTCAAGCAGATCAACTTTAATCAAGGCCCAGACCTTATACCCCGTGACAAGGAGAGAAGGTTCGACGAGCATACTGGCAAGCATTTAGAGATCCCAGACTAGTCAGACAGAGACAAACTGATTGCGGAAAGAACGAGATCGTGCTGAAGAGATGCAGACATCTGCAAGCCGTACTCTGAACCTATCGATGATCTGTTCGAGGTGAAGTCCAAGGACCAATGTGCACGAACGGTTGGGCCCACAGTCCAATGTCCACGTTCGATTAGGCCAGCAAAGAAGTATCCATTCGAGGTTGGGCCCACAAGGAGCACGACTTCGTGAACAATTACGTCGCAAACACAACGACTAATGCTCACCAACCAACTCATGACGACAAGCCATGGAGGAATCCTCGCAAGCCCAATCTACTAATCTGCCCCATGGGTAGAACAACTGAGGAGGTTAACCCTTGCAAGCCAATGAAGAAGTCAACCAGCATCGCCCAAATCGTGAAGGTCACCGACGTGACCAGCTGGCCATGTGCCCTGAAGAGGTCGAAAGCTAGTAAATAACCGAATTAAGGATTGGAGAAAATTTCGAAGATGCTCTACACATGGAGGTAGACCTAGCAAACTCCACACCGTTCACCGCTAAAATCAAGTAGGTTGTTCCCCCAAATCGATTCTCAATGCCTTCATTTACACACTTCAAAGGGGATTCCAATCCCGAGAGCCATCTGAAACACTTCAAAAGTATTATGATCCTATACAAAGCCGAAGACGCGCTAATGTGCAAGGTGTTTGCAATGACCTTGTGAAGAGCATCCCAAAACTGGTTCCACACCCTGCCATCCGAGTTGATCAGCAGCTTCTATGAGCTAGCTTACATCTTCACCAAGGAATACCCTTCTTACCGGACGATCAAGAAGAACCCTAGCCACCTATTCTCCCTGTGCAAGAAGTCCGATGAATCTCTCCGAGATTACATCAGGAGATTCAAAGTAGAAAAGGAGAACATTGTAGGGTGCGATGACCAAATCGCATCCTCTGCTTTCAAGAAAGGTCTTCCAGCTAAGTACGATTTATACCGCGAGCTGACTTTGGCAAAGGTCTTCACGACCGCAGAACGCTATGCTTTCTGGGATGACAATCGAATCACCACGAAAAAGTCTACCAACTAGAAAGGCCAAAGAAGCGACAGGCTCGGTAACAGGAACAAAGACAAACGTAGGTCACAACCACAAGGAGACGCTATGACAGAAGAGAACTACACCAAGTTCGCCATCCCTATACATCAAATCTTAGCCCAAGTAAAGGACAAACTTTGGGTAAGAAGACCGCCATCCTTGAAAGGAGATCCAGATAAGAGAGATGCAAGAAAATACTGTGCCTTCCATGGGACGCAAGGGCACAATACAAATAATTTTTTTGCTAGGAAAATGCACCTAGAAGAACTCATGAGAGAAGGCCACTACACGGAATTTATTGCTAAGGGAGGATCGCGATGCCGCCAAGGAACCTCCCCATAAGGTTATAAGGATTAACACGATCCTAGCCGACTTTGAGGAGTTCGGGCTGACCAATAAAGAGAAGAAAAGGAAGATTAAACAGGCCACTATTTTTTCCAAGTCTCGACTAGCCTCCCACTAGCAGAAGACGATCTCGTGATTGGCTTCCAAAAGAAAGATCTAAGGCCTTGATCTTCCACACAACGACGCCCTCATCATCAACATTCAAATCGCTCAGACCATGGTCAACCGAATCCATGCAGACGAGGGCAGCACAGCCAATATCCTGCACTGGCAGTCATCCAACATATGGGCTTAGAAACGAAGATCAACAAATCAGCCAGGTCATTGACTGGCTTCAATGGCGCAACAACGGTTACCGTAGGCATGATAGACCTCAACGTCTACTCTCCACCAGTAATCAGCTCGCAAACGTTCATGGTCATTGATGAAGTCTCCCCTTACAATGACATTTTGGGCAAACCATGGATCGGAAAGATCAACACCATCACCTCTGCCACACATCAGAAAATCTGTTACCCAATCCTTGGGAGCGTTGTCGGCCAAATCAACAGCCGTCAGGCAATAGACAGGAAATACTTAGCTTAAAGCCTGAGGAGAAGCAAGCGTACACAATTCCTCCCTATGAATTAGGCAAATCTGAAATGAGCAAAGGAGAAAGCATATCCTAATCCCGACAGCGAGCAGACCAAAAAAGAAAGGGAATAGCTACTCTCCAATAGCAATCAAAGAATCAAGACCAAGTCGAGGGAATCCGTCTGGAGGTCTCTCCTGAAGAAGGATGAAAGCCCGAAGAGGATGTCGAGCTAGTACCCCATGATCCTGATAGCCAGACAAAAAAAGGCTGATCGGCTCGCACCTAAGCCCAAACGAGAAGGTGGAGTTGACCACCTTCCTCCAAAACAACAAGGACATATTTGCATGGTCACCATCTAACATGCCTGGCATCGACCCAAACCTCATTTGCCATCGACTCCATGTCAACACCACCAGTAAGCCAGTGGTGCAAAAGAGAAGCAAACTTCGCTCTCGAGCGAGTCGCGATCATTGAAGCCGAGATCGACAAGCTCCTAGCTATCGGTTTCATCGAAGAGGTCTCCTACTTAGAGTGGCTAGCCAACGTTGTTCTGATGGTGAAATCCTAATGCACAAGGATGCCCTAAAGACAATTTCCCATTGCCAAGAATCGACTAGCTCGTGGATTCAACTTTTGACAATCAGCTACTCACCTTCATGGACGCCTACTCCTGCTATAATCAAATCCTAATGCACAAGGATGACAAGGCGAAAACTTCTTTCATCATCAAGATAGGGACCTACTGCTATAAGGTCATGCCCTTTCGACTAAAAAATGCCGGAGCAACTTACCAAAGGCTCTTGAAAAGAATTTTCAATGAGCAAATCGGCAAAACCATGGAAGTCTATGTAGACGACATGCTGGTCTAGGCCCCTGAGCATGCAGACCACATCAAAAACCTCGCTGAGGCATTCAGCCTACTTCGCCAGTATCGCATCAAGTTGAATCCAAGCAAATGCACATTCGGTGTGTCTTCCGGCCGACTCCTAGGATACCTAGTCACTCGATGAGGTATCAAAGCACACCCACCTGAAATCAAGGCCATTCTCGAGATAAAGTCACCTTCGACAGTAAAGGAAATACAAAGTATGACTGGTAAAGCATCGGCCCTCAACAGATTCCTCTCAAGATCTACCAACAAGTGTAGACCGTTCTTCAAAGCTCTGAAGAAGAGACAAAAAGACAAATGGGGCGAGGAGTGCGAAGTAGCTTTCCAAAATCTGAAGACTTACCTCACTTCACCTCCCCTGCTCTCGAAGCCAGTTCTCGGTGAAGACTTGTTTGTGTATCTAGTAGTGTCCAACTCAGCCGGCAGCTCAGCTCTCATCGAAGAAGAACTGGGGGCCCAACATCTGGTATTCTACACGTCAAAAGCTCTCCTCGAAGCAGACACTTACTACTCGAATTTGGAGAAGCTCGTTTTGGCCCTTGTAGCTTCCACGAGAAAATTGCGACCCTACTACCAAGCTCACCAAGTCATCGTCATGATTGACTTTCCCTTGAGATCAATCCTTCACAGCCCTGACGCTTATCAAAGACTCATGAAGTGGGCTATATAGCTAAACCAATACTACTTGCTCTTCCGACTGAAGACTACGATAAAAGCTCAGGCGTTAGCAGACTTTATGGCAAAATTCACCCCATCAGCCGAAGAAGAGAAGCTCGTCAACAAAAAGAAGGAAAGTTCGAAAGCAGACAGGACCTTCTCCGAACCTAACCAGCCCAGAGACATGTGGCAGTTTTGCGTAGACGAAGCGTCAAACCAAAAGGGAGTGGGGGCAAGCGTCGTCATAATCACCCCAGAAGGAACTTTGTTGGAACAAGCTATCACACTAGGTTTTCCAGCCTCAAACAATGAGGCAGAATACCAGGCACTGCTCACCGGACTGCGCTTTGCAAAAGAACTGTCGATCAAAAGATTGGCTATCTACTCAGACTCCCAGCTGATCACGAATCAACTCTCAGGCGAGTACATGGCAAAACATTCAAGAATGATCTAGTACCTCGATAAGGTCGAAGGACTTTTAAAAGAATTCCCTACTTTCACCATCCAATAAGCTCCACGAGTAGAAAACACTCTCGCAGATGTATTTGTAAGCCTAGGATCAGCGTTGGACACCCAGTTCAGATGCTCCATCCCAGTCGAACACCTTGACCGGCCAAGTGTTGTGAAATTATTGCAAGCGCATAATTCGCACAAGTAATATAGTGATAAGTGAAGTCTCATCGTTCCCACAAAGAGTGATTTAATTTACTAAATACCAATTGTGATTAACCCAAGACTTTATTTGAACAATTGAATGATGAGATTCGATTGATTAATTAGCTAAAACAATGAATAAAAGCAACCGTAGAAAAATAAAGTAGTGAGATTCAAGTTATGAGAGCTCTAGAGCTTCCGATTTCACCATAGCCAATTCTACCCAATCCCCTTAGCATGTTAATCCTAATTATTCTCCACGTTGACAATTGATTTTCCCTACTTTATTTGATATTCCATCTCCGGTTATAACAAAAGTATTCTTATTATCAACCCACTCAATCTCTAGTAATGAAATTAAGATATAAAGAACACATTAAATTTCTTGGAAAACCTGCAAAACAACCACATAAGTCATGACAAACATCCCTGTCTAATCATGTAACCTGTGGCATCTATTACAAGAAGCAACCCCAAATTGGATATCCCTATTGTCAATTTAGCATCAAAACAATTGAATGTTGGCCGAACATTCAAAGCATTAAGCATAGTAATAGATACTCAACATGGGACAATACTTGGAATTAACATTGACTAAAGAAATTGAATATTCATGGCTAGGCTACATCGTAGCCCAGGAATTAGTTCATGACAACTTTAATAAAAACCATGATAAAGAGTGGCATAGAAAAGAAAAACCAATTGAAGATTTGATCTCTACACCACAGTAACTCTAGGTTGTCGACTTCTTTTCACGAAAACTCTCTCTCCACTTTATTCTCTGTGTCTCTCCCAAAAAGAAAAAAATAAAGAGCCCTCAGCCTTAGGTGAAGGCTAGTATTTATAAGCCAAAGGGAATTGTCCAAAAATAAAGAAAATAATTATTATTTAGGAAGTAGAGGAATAATAGGAAGGCCAAAAAGAAAAACCCAAACTGAGGAGGAAAATAAAAATAGTGCGGCAGAGAGAGAAGAAGGAGTATCTGGCAAAAGATAGGTAATCTTCTCCAACTCGAAGGAAAGAATAAACCCATTTAGAAAAGGAGAAAAGAAACTAAGACTTATGGAGGTAATCTTCTCCAACTCGAAGGAGGAAACACGACTCTGGACAACAAAATGGTCACACCATCTTGCATTTTATTTTGACTTTGTTGTCCAATAAGAAGATCCCCTTTCACCATCCCAAAAGGCTCCAAGTCATTTATAGAAATCTTACTCAGGAAGAGCTAATGGAAGATGAACTTGTTGATGGGTCCCCCACTGTGGTGCCATGGCAATGCAACGAATCCTTAACCTGAGGGTTGTCAAGAGGGCTTATCTTGACTTTGTTGCCCATGTGCTCTCTATTCAATCAATTCAACCTACAATCACTCCAACTCCAATTTGTATATTAGAACTGGATCTTGATTCCAATTACAACGGTGAGTTATTAACGAATTTCTTCAACTCAGCTTTCAAGGTTGTCTTTGTGTTGCACCTACTGAATTCTTCTTTTCCAACTCATACAGATAGCCAAATAGAAGAATATTTGCTTCAACTCTCAGCCAATCCAATGCAGCCCACTGCTCAACCAAAATTACCAACTGCAAATGACTTTAGTTTCCAAAATTAACGGTAAACCCCTCTAACACTATCTTTCTAGCGCTGGTCACTGGGACCAGTTGTGGTTATAATTTGACACTTGCACAGATGCACTCCAGGTGTTTGATAAAATGATAGAGTGAGTTCTTGAGATTTTGTTGAGTTGATAAATCTCCCCCTTTCGGTCCCTTAAGCTTCCAAAATCATAGTTTTGGCTCCAATCCCTCACTAGGAACAAATGCCTACAAAATCTTCACTAAACACATTAAACTAACCAAGTTCATACAAAAACAAAGCAAATATAGATAGATTATATATGCAAGATATTAATCTATCAAACTAACTCAAACCTATCTTTTGCTAGTCCTCGAGCAAAACTAGAAACAAAAACAAAAACAAAACAAAAAGCTAACTAAAACACTTTCGCAGGTAATCTCGATGGCACTTAGCATGTGCCACAAGCCGTTAAACCTCTAGGTGTCCCTAGTAGGAGGAGTTGTGTCTCCTGAGGGTTTATTAGTTACGATACCCACAAATGTTTTACTGCAAAACAAAGTCGTTAAAGGCGCCACTTTTAACAAGCTTATAAAAACCAGTGCATGCTAATCACATATGCATCACTAAAGCTATGCCACTTTGAGTAGATTGCATCATAGTGTAACGTGTAGTACCAGAACCCATAACATCCAAGCTTAAAGACAACCACACTCGAACGCTATGGAATTATTTCGCCTTGACTCTAATTGTCATTGGGTATCACTCTCTATTTTTCTATAAGAATCCTAGGCTTACACTCAAATGTCACATATGTGTATGAAGTTATGTACTGGGAATCAAATATTAACACATATGCTTAGCATGAAGAAAGACAATTTCTGAAAATAATGTCTCATGAAAAATAGAATCGAATACTAAGAATAAGAGTACATACCTCACCTCCACGCAAGATTTCCCAAAAGATCAGTTAGGTCTTCTACTTAGGTTGTAATGAATGGCTAGGCTTTGGTAAGAAAGAAAGAAAATGAATAAGATGAACTTTGGACATACCAAAGCATCCTTCACGATCACATACACGACCAACTCCTTTTGAACTTTTTGTAGTGCTCAGCGTCTAGGAAATTGTGCATCTTTACTACTCCTTTTGGAGTGATTTTGAACTTATACTGTTTTGAATTGCGAAATACTTTTTTTTTTCTTTTCTTATACCTTTCTTTCTTGGAATTTTGCACAAACATCTCGGTACACACCAATTCTCTGGTGTAGAGCTTAACCTTCTTATTTTCATCACTTAGGCACATCCTAAGCTATAACGTATGACTTAGAAACGGGTTGAATAGGTTATAGATAGTACGGGTGGTGAAACAAAGACTAAGGGCATGTCTACGTATCAGTAATGGGTATGGGAGGAAACGGAATGATTTCCATTCCCAACTACCCCTGCATTTACTTGCAATTAGGAATGAAAAAATAAGTGGGCCCCACATCAAAATCCGTAATCACATCCCCTCAGAACTAGGTATCAAATCAACTAGGGGGGGAGTAGTCGATATGATTCTCATTCCTGTTTTCTCTTAGTAACTTCCAAAAATACCATTACCACTTTACCATAATTCCAAAACACCACAAACCCTAAAAAAAAATAAAAACTCAAGCCAAGAAGTTCCAAGACGCTCCAACCCTAAAAAAAAATAAAAACTCATTTCCAAGAAGTTCCATGTATTTAATGTATGAAGATTATGCAGGTTATTATTATTTGATTGTTTACTAGTTACGTAGGTGAAAGATATATATTTATTGGAGTTTATTTTTTTCATTTGAAATTGGCTATGGATAAAGGTGTTATTAACATTATCATTGAACTGGGCTCTTGTTGTTCATCTTGTTCAGCATATTGATTCCTCATGTTTGCACCGCCTTACCGGTTTGCTACAGGATTAGTTTGGTCTCCTTAGCCAATTTGAGAATTATAAATGTGCTGTGGTAAAAATGTGCAGGGCATTTTAGTAATCAAATTAATTTGGATTCTGATTCATGAAAATTAGTAAACAATAAAAATAGGAATCAACCCCATTCCTTTGCTAATTCCATATGTTTATTAAATAGCTTAATGGGAATGATTCTTCCCATATCGATTCAGTAGTTCTCCGATTCCTAAATTCTCTAATTCCTTACTTTCTCCATTACTAATACGTAAACATGCCCTAAGTGTTTGGTTACAAAGGGGTTAATGACGCACACAAAATAGTTAGATGGAAGGTCTTTTAGTGTGTTAAAACATGCACAACCTAACATCATCTCCCTTGGTCCATCCAACTTGGAAGCAGCGTACCTACAAAAATAAGAAAATTCTTTAGTATCCAATACAAACCTAATGAGAGAAATCTAATTAAGAACAAAATCGAAGAGTGTTTAAAAGTAGAAACAATAAAACCCCTCTCAAAGAATGGCTTTTGGCTCAATATATATCTCACAAGGGTAGTCTCCACTAACATTTCATAGTCATTCAAGCATAGCAACATTGTCCACCAAAACATTATGAGCATGGTATTATGAAGTACAAATATTATAATGCAAAAACCCTTCATGGCAACACGGTAGTAAAGCATTCACGATCAAAATATGGCATATACATCTCTATTAGCAAGAAAAAGTAGTAGTTTTAACTAGAATTCACATTTCGGTAAAAACTGCTTCTTTTTAGTTTGACCTCAAATCAGTTTTCAATGAGTATCTCACAAAGTACTGCACGGAATTTCGGAAGCCTTATATGCTCAGAAAATAGACAAACAAATGCACAACTTCTCTTTAGACAAAATACCGGAAAACATAATAAAACTAAATGAAAACAGACGTTAAAAACAGAAAACAATACCGAATCGCAGAAAAATTCCAGTTCCAGACCCCTGTTCAGAAAAAGAGCTGTAACTTCCAAATGAAAAGTCAGAAAATTACAAGCCTTATATGGTTGGATTCCACACAAAAAAACTAAAGAAGGCTTTGCGATCCTAATCCTCAAATATATTACAAATGAAAATAGTTTCAACGAAACATAAACACCAATGTTTTGCATGACTTGAAAAAAGAATAAAAAATAAAAAAATTTAAAATAAAGCGAATGTTACCCACCTCAAACCTAAACCAAACATTGTCCTCAATGTTTAAAAAGAAAATAAAAGCAAGCACAAAGAATAGTAAAAGCAATGAACGCCGGAAACTAAAAAAAAAAAAATTGAAAATTAAAAAGGTAAGGAAAGAAGGTACCTAGAGCAACCAACAAACGCTTAGTTTATAGTCCCCAGCCCGACTTGAGAGTTCATCACTCTGGATCATGCAAAGGAATGGAAGTCTGTTGTTGATCAAAATTGACTTCCAAGTCTGGCTTCAATCATTGGTCGTTTACTTTGAAAACAGTGCATTTTTCGTCATGCCTAACTTCAATAACTCCATAAGGAAACACTTGCAATATTGTAAATGGTCCAGACCAACGCAATTTAAGCTTCCTAGGAAAGAGTTGGAGGCGGGAATTAAATAGGATAACTTTCTGACCTTTTAATCAAACTTACTATGGTGAATGAGGCATAAGAATATCCTGGAATAACATTCCCACCACTGTTGATAAGAACAACAAATTTGGCCAAAGCAGGCCAAAGATGAGTGACAATTGCAATAACATAACTTGGATATAGAATATAGTATTGATAAGATTGAAAATAGATACGTTCTTGTTTTTCAAAGATCGCCTCTAGAGAGTAACAGTCAAAAATGAAGTAGATAAGCCACCTAGAGAAAAGAATGTAAGAGGTTGTTTAGGTAAGTTGCTCATCTCATTTCTAGTTTAAAACATACCACCAATTGAGTTCCCAACAAGGTGCACTAGTTCACCCACAACTTCAATAATGAAATCTCTAAGCATTGCCAAATCCTAAAATTGTTATGGCCCAAACCCTGTTTCCACCTTTAGCAATGTTGCATATGTTGTCACGATAATGCTCCAAGAAGGCTCCAAAACCATGAACAAGAAGAGCAGCAGAACCTTCATGACCAACAACTGTATACTGACAAAGGATAATATCATAATGAATGAGTATATACGAAAATTTAAAACCTAACCCAACTAAGTATTTCTTTCAAATTACAAGCCATGAAAGTTTTTGAATGAGCAGAATATCAGTTTTGAACATAATACCTGAACAGATCTATATAAATAAAAAAAAAACACAACAATTAATAACATACAAAGAAAGAATAAGAAGAACAAGAAATATATATATTTTATAAAACTTTCATAACACCACCTTCTTACACCACCACTATTAATCACCCTCTTATAATCCCATTCTCATACATAAATATCACAATGCTATCCTATACCTAAACTCTCAGCATATTCTAATCTCTTACTCCTCCTAGTTCTTCTTTCACCCTCCCATTCCCAACATAAATATCATAATACTATTCTATACCTAAACTCCCAGCATATTCTAATCTCTTACTCCTCCTTCTTGATCTCATTCTTGTTGATCCTTGAAACCCCAGATGGAATACAAATACGTATCTCACGCTTGGGGTAGACGGGTTCCTTGCAAAGTAATTTCTCACCACATAGCTTGTGAGTCTTATCATAAATCATACCAAAGTGGTCAATCAAGCTTTTCTAGTTGTCAAATGAGCTGTTACCTTTGCAAGCATTGCAATGAACCATTTGATTAGAAATATCCATTGGAAACACTCAAAAATCCACAAGAGTTAAGTCTCACTAGAGAAAAACTCATATTGTTTATGAGAAGAGTTGATATGGGGTTTCGACTTTCAATAATGGGGGGTATATAAATTAACAGAGCACTAGAGCAGTTTGCAACAACTAAGAGATGCTTTTACACTAATATATGCATATATGGGAAAAAGTAGATGTATGTACTGATATTGGCTTTTAAAACGAACTAATGCATGCACTGATATATGCAGAACGTGAGATCATTACCATTTTAATGGATGTGTTTTGTCTTCGTACACTCCTTGTAAATCTTGGCAGTCTCATAAGATTCATTACGAAACTCATCCATCTCATTCAATTGGATCGCTTGTTTTTCACCTGCTGCAATCATGTCAAAATTAATATGCCTTATGTTCTAGCTCAACCAGTACGTGACAAGCTTTCCCAAAAACTAGACGATAAGGAGACATGCCAATTGGCGTTTTGAACTCCATTCGATAAGCCCATAATGCATCATCCAATTTCAGTGACCAATCCTTTCTTGAAGTACTCACCGTCTTTTCCAGAATTCGTTTTAATTCTCTATTGGAAATTCAACTTGTCCACTAGTTTGTGGATGATAGGGAGTAGCAACCTTGTGGGTAATACCATATTTAGCTAAAAGAGGATTAAATTGACGACTGCAAAAGTGTGTACCTCTGTCACTGATGATGCCACGCGGAGTCCCGACTCTGGTGAAAATATTTTTCCAGAGAAATTTGACAACACCCTTGGTGTCATTGGTAGGGAGAGCGAAGGCTTCAACCCATCTCGACACATAATCAACAATCACCAATATGTAATTGTTCTTCAAAGATTCAGGGAAAGGTCCCATGAAATCTATTCCCCAAACATCGAACAATTCAACCTCTAGAATATTATTCAATCACATCTGATTTTCTGCTAGAAATGTTTCCAATGCGTTGGCATCGATCATAGGCAGCTACAAATGCATAGGCATCCTTCAACAAAGTTGGCCAGAAAAATCCAGATTGCAATACCTTGGCCGCAGTTTTGGAGGCACCAAAATGCCCCCCACATGCCAATGTGTGGCAATGCCGTGTTAGAAATTTTCCCTTAAAGCCAACTAATTATGTAATAGTTAGAGTTAAGGACATATTTGATAAAAGACATATTATGTTATCAATGGGCAAGAAAGGTTGTTTTATACATTAAATCATCTTATATTATCTTTCTATATGTAGAACAACCATAGTCCAAGGAATACACAAGTGGATATGAGAGCTATGTAATGAGATTGCATACATGGAGACTTCTCATCATCCCTAAATCCTTAATATGTTCCCGGTCATAGAAATATTGATTGGGCTTCAATATTTTGCAAAGACCAGTACACACAGTATCGTCTCTATATGTAGGGAATGGCAAGGTCTCAAGCCATTAAGTGTGGAAACACAACGACATGTGTGTAGGTGCTTGTAGAAGAACAAGTATACCGAACGTGATCCAACACATGAGTTACAGCATGAAAGTCTTTACTCACATGTCAAGCTGGAACTCATAAATTGCAATGGTGCAAACTAATCCTTAGACCTGAGGCATCATAGATTTTTTGTGGCTATGTTGTTAATCTTTGAGGGCACTATACGGTCATGTTGAATTAGGCATAGCTTAAAGGTGCTCATCAGGATTCTCAATAGAGTCATGGAAGCAAATGAACGTACAACAAGGAATGTCTACTCTCAGTAAATGAGAGAGAATACTCTGAGATATGATTGGTCAAATCTCTGCGTAGAGTAGTGGATAAGACTTGAAAGAAGAAGTCTTTTCAAATCTTAACAGGATAATCATATAAAAGGAATGATTCACATTAGGATATTGACAATCAGATTCCATGATCTAATAATGTGAATAAAGAGTATTGATATAAGAGAAGGATTGAATTGCACGGTCTCATTTAGCTCAGATAACCATGACTTGCTGCTAGGCAACAACCATGGTTTGTGGATGTCCTAAAAGGTTTCAATTAACCCTTATTAACAGGAAGAATTAAATTGTGGAATTTAATTCGTATATCATCTTTGAAGAGTTGAGTCAACCCACTACCTTGCTAAAGGGAACCTACGGATCTGCACACCTAAAGAATGTGATTAGAGGTACAAATGAGGAGAAATGAAATGAGGAGACACAAGTCAATGGTTGATAATCAAATGTCAAAGTCAACGGTCAAAAGTCAACATGTTGACCGGAGCAATTGACCAAAGTCAAATAGTTCAACCAGGTCAATTAAGTAAGACTATAATTATAATTTAATAGTTAAATTATAATTAAAAGATTAATTATGGAATTAATATTGACATATAGAAATATTGAAATGGACTTTTAAATATGATTTAAAAGGAAAAGGACAAAATAGCCCAAAAGGCTATTGGGCCCAAGGAATAAGTGACGTAAGATGACATGACCCACAAATACGAATCGTCCCAATAATAATGTTTAACCAAGGAGAAAAACTTCTTCTTATGATGAAATGATAAATCAACTGGAATGATACTACTAGCTAAATAATTCACAAAGTCAGCATACCAGGGAGCTTCAAAAGATCAAATAGCATACAACTGTTCATCAGGAAAAATCTCCATAATGGGTGTGGTATTATCACCTTCCTCTGCCTGACGGACCAGCAGCGAAAGATGGTCTACCACCACATTTTCATATCCCTTTTTGTCTCGAATTTCCAAATCGAATTCTTGGAGCAACAATAACAAGCAGATTACTCTTGGTTTTGCATCCTTCTTTGAAAGTAAGTACTTTAAAGCTGAGGGATCAGTATACACTATCACCTTTGCTCCAATCAAGTAGGATCGAAATTTATCCAAGGAAAAAATTACTGCTAACAATTCTTTCTCCATGGTGGTATAATTTAGCTAGGCATCATTCAAAGTACGGCTGGCATAATAGATTACATGAAGTAATTTATTTCTACTTTGACCACCGCCTAGTCACTAGCATCACACATAATCTCGAAGGGTAAGTCCTAATCTGGTGTGACAATGATAGGTGTAGAAGTAAGCTTCTCCTTCAAGATATTAAATGCCTCCAAACACTTCAAATCAAAATCAAATTCGACATCTTTGAGATGGAGATTGCACAAGGGCTTCGTGATTTTGGAAAAATCTTTGATAAACCACTGATAGAGTCCAACATGACCCAAAAAGCTTTCGGATCCCTTTTACTGTAGTGGGCGGTGGCAATTTCTCTCGGTATCAATTTTTGCCTTATCAACCTCTATGCCTTTAGCTGAAAATTTTTGCCCCAGGACTATCCCTTCTTCCACCATGAAATGACACTTCTCCCAATTCAAAACCAAGTTGGTTTCTTCACATATTTCCAAAACTGATGCCAAATTATGTAAATAAGAATCAAAGGATGAGCCAAAAATAGAAAAGTCATCCATTAATACCTCAATGAAGCACTCCACCATGTTAGAAAATATACTCATCATGCAACGTTGAAAGGTAGCGGGGTCGTTACATAATCTGAAGGGCATG
This sequence comes from Prunus dulcis, assembly GCF_902201215.1. NCBI lineage: Eukaryota > Viridiplantae > Streptophyta > Magnoliopsida > Rosales > Rosaceae > Prunus > Prunus dulcis. The sequence goes on along the minus strand of NC_047653.1, from coordinate 20,330,478 downwards.
CGCCTTTATGGAAAATTACCGAATGGCCATGTGAATGTTGTCTTTTCCTTATCTTCAGGTGCAATCGGAATCTAATTATACCTAGAGTATCCATCTAAAAAATAATAATATGATGGAATCGTCTGATCAGTCCCATATTCGGATATGTTGTTCCCCGTATTTCCACGAGGGTGTGGGAGCTTGCGGATTTAGAATCAGAGATTTGGATACCTCGGATCAACGATGTTGGGGTTAAGTTTGTCGATGGTCGACGATGATTCAATCGTCGGATCGTGATCAAACTTTTAGGACGTAATTAGTGGACCTTACTGGACCTATTAGAACATTCGAATCGGAGATTAGAGGTTGTGGATCCTGCTGGCCTAGTTGACCTAGATGTTTGGACTCGTCGGCTCGGTATGGAGCAATTGATTTGGAAGTGTCTGCTATTAGGCATATGTTTTCGAATGGTTTTAATAATTGAATTTTTTAGGACCTCTATAACTTGTGCTTGTATCGAAGTGCATAATTTTGATTAAGTTTATGTTTTGGTTTGGGAAATGCTTTGGAATACTTACGAATTTATTGGAAACATTCATGATTCATTTGTTTGCTCTTATATCTATATTTTGTATTGTTGTTTTAGTGGGAATTGTTTTGAGACGCTTAAGGCTTTGTGATTAGAGTATGATGTTTTGATTTAATACTTGAGTTGATTACAAACTTTTATTTGATTATTATTCTTTTCATTGCGTGATTTTTTATAAAGTTTTGGTGTGTTCTTGTTTATGACTTATGAAGTGGGTTATGAATATTTGCTTTTGCTACCATTAAGCTTTATGGGGCTTTTACGTAAATATCATTGGAAAGCTTTGTTGCCTCTTGTTATGATTTCATGGCCTATTGAAACTACATTTGAAGTTATATTAAGATTAATGGTTTTCGGATTTCATTTGTGGTATTGGATTTCAATAAGAGTTTGATTTCATACTATTAACATTCTGGGCTTTACTTGAGTTGCGAAAGATTTGAGAAAAACTTGGTTTACGAATCTAGAAACGGCTTGAGTAGCTAGGTTTTACTTGGGTTTGGATTGGAGGAAATGGTGTTAAAGTTTTAGGTAACGGTTTTCAAACCCACCATAAGTACCCTTCCCTAGTGGTCTTCGGACATTTTATTTTACCCTAGTTCCCTTCGGATTAATCTATGCATGTACGACATGCCCAAACGTGCTTTGGGGATGCTCAACCTGTGTGGTTGCCAAGAATGCCCCGCACCTGTCATGTGCATGTTCGATTGCCAGAATATGCCCGTAGAAACATCGTGGGGTTCTTCTTGTGCGATTGCCCGAAGTTGGCTCCACGTGCTGATTTTGTTCTTCACCTGTGGTGTCAGGATAGTTCTCGCCACCCTATTCATTTTGTCTGCCATGGGTGGCCAGAGTTCTTGGGTACTTATTGGTGAGGATTTTAATACATATTTTCATATTTATAAGACAATGGATTGAGATATTCTAAGTTTTAAGGATTTTATGCTATTCACAACTATTTTCTTAAGTCATGAGTTCATTTGTAAATGTGGAGTATTGAGGAGGGTGTGATTTAACCCATTGATACTGATATAAAGGTTTTCTCGTGGCCAATGTTGTTTTACAATTTTTTTCTGGATCTCCAACTTTTTGGTAATGATATAATTTCTTGATACATATGTATTGGTTTGAATATTGTCTTGTAATCAAAATTATTGTTTAAGTTTCAACTAATTGGTTAAAGTTGGTTTAAGAAAAATGTGTCGAAGTTTTAAGTTCTTATGGGTATAACATGAATTTTCGTCACTTAGAGGATTTTAATGTGTTGCAAAATGTGTAGGAGTTTTAAGTTCTTATGGGTATAACATGAATTTTGGTCACTTAGAGGATTTTATTGTGTTGCAATTTATTGTATTAAGAACTATGTGTGGCTTGGGTCCTTCGAAAAGGGTACGTAGGCACCCTAGAGTCAATCTAGGTGCAACCACAAGGTTAGGCTTTAAATAGTATGTTCAATTTTGTCAAAATGGATCTCGATAACTTATCTATGTTGCTCTGGGGGTTGAGACCTGATTCAGTTTGATGAGTGATTCATATTGTGTAAAGGGGCTTGAGACCCATTGAAACTATTTGTTAATTGGTGTGTGGTTTATAAATTGTACATGCTGAACTAAATCCCTCGGTGTAGCACTTTCTGTCACTCACGTTGAACCACCACCTTTGGTTAACCGGAGCCCTCAATTGAACGGATTGGGTTGGCTCAGTTTCGGTGTTTAAGGTATAGAGATGACTGAGATAGGCTGCGAGATCTGGGCTTGACAATGACTTCACGATTGTAGACGACGATGGGAACTTGCGACGATGACAGCGAATTGCGACAACGATGAGAGAAGAAAGAGAGGAAGAAGAGAGATCGGGAGAAAGAAAGAGAGAATAGAAGACCTAACATAGAAAAGAAAGGGAAGGAGGAAGAAGAAAGAGAGGGCAATATGCAGAGAGAAGAAGTTCGACACATCACTTCTGTTCAAAATAAAAGACATGTGTTAGGGTTAAAACCCTAACACTTTTATATTATTTTCTAATTCTATTAATAAGCCCTTAAATGCCATCATTGCACACTAAAAACACAACAACTATTGCTACCATAGTGGTATGTAGGCTCTCTTACATGCAAGAAAAACAAGTTCGAGCCTTCATGGTGGCAATATTTTTTCAATATTTCACTATTATGAGCTCGCCGATTTGACTCAAGTGAACCGGTTTTCCACCAAAATTAGGTATTAAAAATTAGGCTTATTTATAGTTTCACCCTCTGGAACTTGAGCTCTCTCTCTACCTACCTCTCTCTCTCTCTCTCTCTCTCTCTCTCTCTCCTCTCCCATCCCCTCCCCAGACCCAACCACCACCCTGCCCCCTCCCTTCCCTCTGCCACTCTTTTCCCTCCCATCCCATCCTCAGACTTTACCCCCATCGCACCCCACCCCTTCTCTCTCTCTGCCTCTCTCTTTTTGCCGAGAGAGAAGATAGGGAGTGGCTATCAAGGAGATTTTAAATATTAAAAAAATTAAGTGGTGGTGGTTTGGGTGTGTTGAGTAATTCCATGAAGGGTTAGGTCTATGGTGAGGGTTGGGTCTAGGAAGGGGAAAGGAGAGAAGAGAGAGGCAGAAAGAGTGAGAGTGAGAGAGATGGAGATAGAGCCTGAGGGAGGGAATGGGTGGAGTGCGATGGAGGTGCATTAGGGGTTGGGTCTGGGGAGGGGATGGGAGAGGAGAGAGAGAGAGAGAGAGAGAGAGATGTCATTTAACAGGAAAATGAGATAGTGTTGAGGGGAGGGGGTAACATTTGAGACGGAGTGGGAGAATGGGGGGTAAAATTAGGAAATTTGAATTCTGGGTGGTTAAGTGAGAGCGACCTCAAGTTTTAGGGTTGATAACAGCAAATAAGCCTAATAATTAAAAATACACCGTTTGGTTCGGCCAATTTCCCAGATTTTTGGTTCTTTTGCGTACCCCTATATGCGAGTATTAAATAAGCAAATGATGTCTTTTAATAGGCAAAATAGAAAAATTAGCTCAATCTTAATTGTTAAATAGGAAAATTTAAAATTAAATAAGCAAATAAAATTCTTAATGAGAGCGGAAAAATAGATAAGAACTATTTAAAAATATTCTCTTAACAGTGGTAGACGTTATGATGTGGAGAGATCAACAACCTAGTAACATAAGATGTCAAATATTTGACAATGAAACATTACCCATATTAATATCTAGGGAAATTTACATAAATACCACATAAAGTTCTAAGCTTGTGCACGATTACAACCTAGACTTCTAAGTTTTACTGTTGACCATAGACTTTTAACTTATAAGCTTGAACACGAGGTCAATAGGCCAATCAAGCTATGCAAATCAGTAAAATATTCATCCATAAGTAAGTTTAATATTGAATTGATTTCTTCATTGAACATTAAATTCCCAAATTTTTTATTTATTGATTTCTTGATTAACGTTAAAATTCAAATAGATGTCCTCGTCTTAACTTAAGGGAGGGGCCAATGCCGAGCTTCTAACCCTGTAAAGTAGAAATAGGGCATTGACTTGCAGATTAGAGATTTCATGCCGTTCGAAGGTCTCCGACAACATCGGTTTTCAAAGCGAAAATTGGGTCGGGTCCTGTCAATCATAGTTGTGTATGTGTGAGAAATCTCCCTCCCTGAAATTTAGACTATCGCTTATACTTTAAAAAATTAAAAATTAAAAAGAAAAAGGAGGGTGCACAGTCATATGAATATATGTATGGGAACTTTACCACCCAGCCAAATCGACATGGAGTTGATACGATAATTGCCAAGTTGAATTTTACCAACAAAAAGAAAAAAGGAAAAGGAAATGATTGCTTTGTTTTAATGTACTAGAGAACTAGTCTGTGTTTAGTACTCCAGGGATAGCTTCTATTTCTAGTTAGACTTCACCTAGGATTGGAAATTTCCAGTGGAAGAGGAAGATGTTGGAAGGGGCAGGAGGAGGTTATGTAAAATGGCTGATTTCATTTTTAAAAAAAATTTGTTAGTTATTTTTTCAAGTGCTGTGAATTGACGAAATTCCACTTCAAAGTAGTATCACATGTGTATCATGTAACTCGACTTAACGGAAATTTTAACAGTGTTACACGTATGTGGTAAATTGTTACACTTTACAGAGTTTAGGGGGTCAATAATAAAAATTAAAAATTCAAGTGGTAATCGTACACAGGCCTATAAATTCAGGTGGTATTTATGCAAATTTTCCTAATATTTATTTATGTGGTTTATACTTTATACTTTATACTTTATACTTTATACTTTATATATATATATATATAGTTATTCTCTCATTTGGATGATCGCACATCTATTGTAAACAATGAGAAAAGCAGGAAGGGGTAGTAAAAAAATACGTCGCATTTGCACGATAATAACGTTTGGACGTTCACATAGAAGAATTTCTGTATGTATATATATTTTCAGTTTGGTGCATGTGAGTTTTTTTATCAATCAGAGTTTAAAATTTTAATTCAAAATTAGGAATAATAAATTAATTAAATCAGTAAACGAATTTTTCTTAGAAAAACAATTACTCCAAATTACTATACTAGTGAGTGCTTTGTATTGATTAGGCAATTTAGAATAACCAAAAGGTGATGTCTGCTAGAGAATTACTTCTTTTTGAATCAATTACCATGCATGTGTCCTTAACAAACGTTCATGATGCCCTTCACAAGAGCATTTGGTTTATTGATTGATATCAACACCATAGGGGGTGCACTTTTTAGAAAAAAGTGGGTTAGCACAAGTCAGAATTATGGTCCCTTTCTCCCCCCCGACAGTGGTCCAAGCCTTTCTAGTCTCATAGTGGGATGGGGTGCTTATCAATCCATGACCCAAACATTCCTTACCGCATATAAAAGGCCTACCCTAAGCCTATTGCCCTACAAATAAAAAAGGTGATGATTTTTCCACTCTTATTTTATCTATTTACACTTCTTTTCTTTTTTTTAGTACTTTTTACTATAACATATAAGGAAGTGTAAAAAGACAAAAAAGAAGGGGACTATATAATTTTCGACAAAGAGAGTATAAATAGACAAAAGATGAGTGGAAAAATCAACTCTCATAAAAAAACTTCATCTCTTATAGTTGAAGCTTGATCAGTCCTTGGAAACTATAATGTTTTTCCAATGTGGGAGAGGCATCCCTCGTTCTATCAGTGTTGGCACCACATATTTGGTCATGCCTTTTCAACTTTATTGAACCTGTGGTGAGGCTAAAAGATAAGTGGTCCATAAATAAGGGCAAGCTTTTGTGGTTCAAAATAACGAATAGCCAAAGGGTAACATAACATGAGTATGGGGAAGCACGCGGTAATATATTTTGGAAAAAAATTTGACTCCTTAAATCTGTCCTCAAAACAAATAGAATTTTTACACTTGGCAAATTTTTTTAACCTTTTTTTCTTTCGAACTTTAGTAAGTGTCAAAATCTCATTTGTAGTGAGGATGTGCTGTTCCTCAATTTTAAGGAACTAAGCCATACTCATATGTCTTTTTTATAATAATAAAGTTTTGTTGTTGTTGGTGCTGATGAGCGTTATTAGGGGAGGGGGATTTGAACACAGGACTTTGTATACATGGGTAAATGCTCTTAATCATTTGTGCTAGAATTCCCTTGCCGGTAAAGGTACGTAAGGAAAACATAGAAAGTTAACTCTATGTTGTAAATATATTGTCATATATTTTGTTTAAGTTTGAATCATGTATGTCATATAGCTTGTGTTAAAATGAAGATTGAAGAAGTTACAAATATATTTCTCCCAATTATAAGGTAAGCTACCTTGGAGGCTACATGGGTGGATCATATATTACAAGTTATTAGAATTGCATTACATATGTTTTGGAATGTTCAAAGAATAAAAACATGAAATATGTCATTGATATAGGGAGTTTCTAAACATGGGATCACGATGAGTTATACACCATGCATTTGTAATAAAGCAGCTCTTATTAATTTAGGAATTGGCATGGTGGCTAATAGGACGGAATCTGACGGATATGCCCTCCACAGATGAATTATTGATTGATCCTTTAATATATTATTGATTGGAAGTCGGCCTAACCTAAAAGGTGGCACCACTCAGGACTCTTACGTCAAGGGAAGAGAGACATCCCACGTTCCCTCAATCTCAATGTTTATAGACAAACATAATACGCAAAGCAAAGCACACCCTTTTTCTTCCAACTAAGTTTGAGTTTGATTCTTCAGCTGCTCTGCTGCCTGAATTGTGGTCCGCTAAAAGGAAATGACTAGATACGCATAATTGGGATCATTGCCTGCCCCTTCTTAATGGACGGTTTTACACTCCCAGTCCCACATAAAGTAAAAAGGAGGACTAGATCCTAAATCTGTTTAACAAAATTACCAAAATAGACGAATGTTTAACGAAAGGTATCGACTTTTGAGTTATTAATTGATGTGACAATTTCTTATTTTTTATGAATAAATAATGTAGAGTAGATATAAACATAAAATAATGATACACTATCACATCAGTTAGTCTCTCTAGCATTGCTCGTGTTTGATAGAACAATCCCATCGACTTCAATCTAACTAGCATGGCTCCAAACACCATCTCCTTAGTTTAGCACCCCACAAAAACATAGGATACGAATTAGTCCACCCCACAAAAACATAGTACTTATAATTAGTCATGTCCAAGCTAGTTCTGCGAAAAAGAGGAGGCCTAAAATTCTCTTTTTAGTAGAAATGAAAATACTAATTAGTGTTGAATGAGTGATGTCACAACAAACCCTCACTCCCCTACATTAAAACATCTCAATCTAAATTCTACGAATCTATTCTTTCTATTCAGCATACGCAATCATTTAAACCCAAACTTAGTGCATGACATAGACAGTCAAACTCAAAGTGCGTATTAATGGCAGAAATATTATGTTTGAGGGCTACCTTTGCTACCATTTGATCATAAATACTATATCATAATTAATATGTAAAAAAAAAACAATTTGAAATTAATTTACATGAAAATTTAAGGTGAAAACTAGAACTTTTATTTTTTACAAGAACTTTTATTTTGTTTTTTACCATTTGATCATAAACACTATATATTTTGTTTTTTACAAGAACTTTTATTTTCTTTCTATATATATGAAAAACATAACGAATTAGGAATGCCAGTTTTATTTTTTATGTAAAAAAGGAAAACAAAAGATGGGCCTTGTTGACATAAGCAGTCCTGTGCAAATTGTGGCCTTAAGACTCTCTTAGGGCAAGCCCAATAAGAGCTCTCAATGGGGCTCAACCTGCAAGTTGTATTAACAACTCATGCTAAAAACCCATCCCCAATAGAGCAAAAATGGGTCTCTAAATGGTTAAGCCCACCGGAGCATTGCAACCACATCCACAAAGATACGGAGCTGGTTGAAGAAACAGAGATGAATACATTCCATGTTCTTTTATCCGACCTGTAAATCAAGAGTATAAATTATTTCATATGGATGTTGAAGATGTGTTTCTTCATGGTGACCTAGAAGACGAAGTTTATATCAGGGTACCTCTTAGTACAGGTGAGCGAGGTCCGGTCGGTCCATTTTCCAATTCCAACAGAATCGAAACTAATACTATTCAACTGGTGCGGTTCAGTACAGTTTTGGTGAAAAAAAAAAATATATGAAATCCAATCAGGTTTAAACAGGTTTTGGTTTTAGACCAGATTTTTTTTCAAATTATTTTATTTATTTATACAAATTCCAACAAAAAATTTGTTTTTTGAGCTTAAAAATTCACAACTGACCCAATTTTATGCAAAAAGAGATGATTTGGCCTTGAAAAGAGAGGTGTTTTGAAGTTGGACTTGAGAAAATATTAGTTATGAGATTAGAAGTTTTGCATTCAACTTAAATATTTTAAAATAAAAAATAAAAAATACACGGCCTATCTAGTTCGGTTCGGTATAATTTTATAAGGTGTGAAACCGTCATTGGAATCGATTTGAACCAGTTCAGTCCAATTAGGTGCTGTTTTGTTGACTTATTAATCAACAAAGTTTCGTTCCAGTTTCTTCCGTTCGGTGCGACGCGGTGTTTCAATTATCAGATCTCGATGCCCACCCCTTCCTCCTAGTCAATCACAAGAACGATTATATATGGACCAAAATAGTCACCGCGATTATTGTATGCTAAGAGAAGTTCAATTGTTACCGATGGGCTAAAATGAAGTGTTGCAGATGCTTCTCTGGTACTACCGCTGTTTTGGTTTATGTCGATGACCAAGAGATGATAAAGATGAAATTTCATAGCTAAAGATTAATTACACAAGCAAATTGCTAACAAAGACTTGGCCTTCTAAGATACTTTCTTGGATTGGAAATTGCCTACTCAAAAAAGGCATATTTCTTAAAAAAGAGAATATGTATTGGATCTGTTAAAAGCAACTGGAAAATTGGGAGTCAAACCATTAGAAACGCCTACAGATAGAGGCGGTAAGCTTATTACAAGAATTAGGATTCGTTTAATTTAACCTACAAAATAGTTTCGTGATAATAAGCTTGCTTGAAACCCAGTTTTTCACGGGCGAACCAAACATACTGAGGTGGATTGCCACTTCGTTTAAGAAAATGTGCAGGCCAATGTTATTTCCAACACCTCTGTTCACAGTAATTAGCAATTAGCAGATATTTCACTAATTTGTTCATATCTGCAGGTGGTTAAGTTAGAGAAAAGAAATGTTATGCATACATGCAGATTAAAAAACAAAAAACAAGAAAACCCTAATGAAATCATGTATCTGCTACAAAAGTTTCAATGGAGAAATCATGTATCTGCTACATGAGTTAATTCCTCCACCATAATGCATGAACCGGGAACCATTAATAAGTTACAACCCGTTTCTTCTCATTATAAATTAAAGCAAGCCAAATTTTGAAGTTGCAGAAAGCTCTGCCATCATTTAACCAACAATAAAAGCAGTAACTTGCGTTGGATGAGCTTTCCTTCTAAAGACCATACTCATAGCAGATCCAGACACAGATGATTTACAATCTTACTGTCACCTCTATCACACTCACCATAATGCAATACCAACTAGATTGTTTAAAAAAAATTATTTCTACACATATTAACAAATGATCACTGGAAGAGCAAAACAGGCCAGCAACTGCATTTTGCTGCTGACGATAACAATGCCGCATATATTACTTCTGACGTGCTTAAATGGAATACATGCTCTATTCAACTGTACATCCCTAGGCCATTGTGAATCCCTCCCAGCTTTTGATCCTTCAATTGCGGGATCCTCAATCCACAGAAGAATTGGTTTCTGCAGTTTCATCCTCACTGAAGCTAGATGGCATCTCCATAGCAGTTCTAAATTATGCACAATACAGTCAGAAAGCGGATAGCCATGGAGGATCCATCAAATATTTATGTAGGCAATTAATTTCAGTCACTGATGCTATTACATTTGCAACGTGGACATAGTAATACTTTGTTCATCCTCAAAAGGATATAATCCAAAAACAAAAAACAAAAAAATTATTTTCTACTAGGACAGTATTCAGGAAGTAGGAAATTGTTCTCGTGTCTCATGCACCTAAATTCGGTAAAACTTTGATGAAGTGGAAAGTCAAGATTCCAATCAGTGAAAGCTTCATTCTAATGCTATTCTCACCCACCTTAAGGATAAGAATCACTTCATCAAAGTCAGGGCCTCATAAAGAGTTTGCCAGATGTTGCAAGTATAATGCCAAACATAATATACTGCAAATAACAGCATGTCATCATGGCAAAGGGAAATGCCACTATAACTGGACCAAGAAAGTGAAGCAAATCACTCCGCTGTTAGTTGGGAAAAGATAACAGTCTAACCTAGAATAGCTTGCCATATACAGCCTCTGTATATTAACTCTTACATGTAAAACTAACATTATTTAAACTGGTTCAGGGGGAGAATGCGGCTTTTGCAGCCTAAACTTAAGCAGTTGAAAGAGAAAATAAATCCCTCATAATTATTATTATTCTTTTATAAAAACAAAAAGTGAAAACAAGACAAGCACAAATTGACGACCAAAATCACATGGAGGACACTCAAGCCCACAAGCACACATTTGCGCACATAACTTTGGGCACATGCACATTAAGGAAGTTATACGAACCCTTTAATCTGATTTTTACGAGGTGGCAGTTGAGGAAACGAATTTGTCGAATAATCTCGCTGAGGGAGATTAACTCTGGCTTGTTTTGCAACCTTCATCAATAAGGAAAAAGGATGTGAACAAAAAGCAAACGAGAATACATTCATAAGTTGTATGTACTCATGTATGCATGCCACACATACATATTAACATTGTCCCACCAAATTTCAAACTCACCGCCATTTCATCAGTAGAGTTCATCATTACTCTAAGTGGATTGCTATAGACTTTCATGGCCTTGCATTCTCCATCAAGGTTCTCCTCCTGGCAGACATAGCAATTAAAAAGAGTCACAAGCCAAGTACTTTCCATATGGGAGTTTTTGAATAATAGAGCATATAAGTTGAAAGGTATAGGGTCTCAGAACGCTTAACTATAGAACTCGAAGGCTTTGGCTTCAAATAATCACTCCTTTGGACAAGCTTGGGGCTACTAACTCTATCATACTCATGTAAACAAGGCTCTGTTTGTTCACTAGTAACTTTCCTACTAGAGTAACCCCGCTTAGATCTCATTTTATCTTTCCTATTGGTATTATAAGCAGAGGTTCCGCCAACAGATTTATCATAAATATCCAAGGAAGAGTTTTTTCCAGGAGAAGAATTTGTGTGGTTGAGGTAAGTTAACTTTTGTCTCAATTTTTTGCTAGATTTCTTCTCCTGAAGATCAAACCCATGCGTAATGCAAGGATTTTCCTGCTGTATATACGAATCCTGGGATCTGAACTTGGAATTGTATACTTCATATCTCTGCAAGAGAATCAAAAGGTGGAAAGAATATCACAAAAGGGGGGGGAGAAAAATGCATTCCGGTTACGGACAAATGAAAAACAAGATATTATAGCAGAGATATTTTGCTTCCTTGAGGTGTAAGTTGTGCTAATCCAAACTTTCAATTATAATTTTAATTTATGCAAATGCAATTTGGCTGAATGTCATGTCAAGACAAACTAAACATAAATTCATAAATAAATAAAGATGTAACGGTTCATAGAAATGTCGTAGTAGTTCTATCTTGGGGGCTTTTGTTTACATTTCAGAGGGTGAAGAGGATTTGGAAGTAAAGGATAGGGTTCACAGCAATGGTGATGATAATGCAATGCAGGTGGCATGGCTTGTATCAGCTGGCACACATCTACAGTCAGCAATGGTGGTGCACTGAAGATAGGAAAGATTATGGTACAGTACGGTCTGCCAGATTTTAAACCTGCAGAATATGGGGGGGACCATAAAGGAAAAAATCTAGGTGCTGCTCACTAAGACCTATCCACCAAATTAAAGACCCGACACCAAAAGAAGTTCTGGCCAACATTCCAAACCCAATAATGCCAGTTTTGACAGCATTGGATTAGTGATAATGGGTTTGATTTGGGTCTTGTAGCCAACAGGCTGTGCAGCATATATTGTTTGGACTCTTAATTAGGCGTTGGAGATAAGATGGGTTTGGTTTCATCTGCAATGGCAGATCCGCCATGGGATAGATGAGGGAGAAGGGAGGAGATGAGGGTCGAAGAGAATTGGGGAAGATTGGGTTTCTTTCCTTTTATGTTGTTTAGTTTCTAATTTTTATCTTTAAATCTTTTAATTACTTATCTGATTCTCAATTTTTTAAACATGTAAAAGGTTATTTGGCTTTTTCTATAATCATTTTTTCCCACGTGGCATAATCTTCATCAAATTTGTGGGGCCCACTAGTTTTACATCAGCAGAAAATGGCTAAATTGATGGAGACACTAACGGAAGCTTGAAATTCAAAGATGGCGCGAACTTTGGGTGTGGCATTGTAAGGTTTTGATTATCATGCACCAAAGTGAATGCCGCTATAGTTTATGTGGGTAAAAAATGTAATCTACCTTATAATATAACAATTACAAAATAGGCAGTAACCAAAGTAGAACAATCTTCTCTCTCTACCTCAACCCATAACAGAACATGTCTCGCACCTGGGCCTAAGGGAAATGACCAAAGAGATTTGAGATTTCAGAACTTTGAATTTATCAAAGATGATGAAGTTGCATACACTTATACATAGTTTTGAATGATAATCACAAGGATGTCCCACGGAAATTTTTTAACAAAGCCTTTACATGTTTTGGTTGTGAAAGGAACACACATAAACAAAGGATCAGAATACCATTTTGTGGGATGTGAGAGCCCAGTCGACTAGCAATACATAAGTCAAGCACCGCTTCTCACATCCCGGGAAACAGAAGCAGGTGGTATCCCCCTCCAGTACACACACACACACACACACACACATATGTATAGGATAATGTTTTCTTCAGTTTCTTTTGTGAAGTAAATTTTCATCCTTTCCTTTAAAGTAATAATAATAATTGTTCTCTTGTCAGACTAATGTAGCCAGACTCTGAATCTGGGCTTAAAAACTAATAATATTATTTCATCTAGAAATGTATTCTGTAGAAAAATTTATTTCTGAAGAATAACTGGCACCTAAGCATTCAGAATCAACATCAATTGACTACATAAAATTTCCTTGCCATTATTATCTTTTATAATTGAAATAAACAAATAAATTAGCTATGCCATGAAGTTTTCACACCCTTTCCCCCACTAGATCTGTCCAAATATAACACAAATGCATCAGAAGGTCCACTTACAGTTCTTGGACTAAGTTGCCCTTTCACTCCAGAAATGTCAGGAGAACGGAGGACAGGATTCCCAACAATGGATGGTTCTGCATAGCATTGAACAAAAAATAAATAAGAATACACTTCCGGAATATATAAATATTCAAATAAACATTCCAGGTAACTACTAAAAGACTCAAGAATGTAAATGAAAGCAAATCACACTCCTCTAGAGTACAACTTCAAAATAAAAGAGAGGGGGAAACAATTTTTTAGCTTCATTAACAAGCATGCATAGAAAATAATGAACTCCCAGACTAAACAAGCATTGAAAATTACAGCAAAACGACTGATGTGCTAATGCCTATTGAGCAACTCGGTTTTTTTTTTTTTCCCTTGAAAAATTAAGCAGATTGGTGGTTTGATGAAATTTTTTTTTTTTCTTCCCATTGCATTCCAACAAAATTCCCCATGATGTCATATATCCCTGACAAAGTTCCATATTCATCAACATAAAAAATATCTAAATAGTTGAGTAGAATCAAAAGAAATACACTACACAAACTATACTTGTTTTCAGTAAAACCTACAATTTCGCATTTGCACACACATTGTACGCTATTAGTCTAACCATCATATCTACCAAGATCAAGATGAATCAAAATCTGAAAGAGATGCAAAGAAATGGTTCCAAAAGCTTCAAAAGAGAATGCACAACAGAAATCAGGCAAACAAGACACAAGAAGATAAACACCAATATCCAACACGAAATGAGTAGGGGAGTTCACCACCCCTCTCTTTCCCCCAGTTTAAACTGTAAGGCCCCTTACTAAACCTGGAATTTATAGCAAACCACTCAGAGAGTAGGTCAAAACATTAGTGCTCCAATTACAGGTAAATAAGTTGGAAGTTCATATTATAAAGAGAAAAAACTACAGAAGAAAATGTTACACTAGAGACATTGAAATAATTACTGTAAACAATAGCTAAAATAATGGAGGGCCCAAGGCCCCAGTTCATCTTCTCTCAAACACAATAATTCAGTTTCTATTACACTTTGACCGGACCGTCTCCTGTCCACCGCAAGAAATAAATTAGACTATGGGCCCAGTCACCACTTCTTGGGCCTGACTAACCAACTGACACAGGCTTTTGTAACTACTCTAACAACTGAAACCAAAAGATAAAATGGTAAGAGATTTGAAGAATGCAGAAATACAAAGTTAAAAGGCTTGATCACAATAGAACCATGTCAAGGAATAACATTCAAAGCATGAAAACTGGAATACTGCTGATTTATATACTAATAAAACATCATTGGTACAATGACGTATCAAACAAAACATATTTGCACAGATATGAGATATATAACTCACATACATATTCAAATCAGAGCTTCTATCTATGTTGTATGTACTAAGAATCTTCACATCTACGCACACGTCTTCTCTATATTTACACTACTATAGAAAGGGGATTCCCTCTCTACCCACACTTTTATCTTTCTACAAACTACTACTTATTCGTTAACACACCTTATCTTATTAGGACAGTTTCCTTGTCTTTTGATGTGAATCTTACAAAACTACCTCTAACTCACACTGCCAGTAAAAGTCCACTTAATCTGACAATTACTCCACTTTCCTCCAACTACCCATGTGATAAAACAGTGACAATTAATCTGACAATTACTCCCCTTTCCTATTCACTTTGGTGATGGATGTGTTAAGCAGAATTATGGAGAAAGCTCAAGATGCTGATGAGTTTCATGGACTTTCCCCTGGGAATGGGATGGTAGAGATATCCCACCTTCAGTTCGCTGATGATACCATTTTTTTCATAGAGGATAAAGAAGAGTACTGGAATAATCTCCTTCAAATTCTGGAACTGTTCTGTTTTGTGTCGGGTATGACAATCAACAAATCAAAATGTTCCCTAGTTGGAATTAATCTTGATGACGGGATGGTGAATGAGATGGCTGGGGCATGGGGATGCGATGTGGGGGTCTGGCCTATGTTGTATTTGGGTCTTCCCTTAGGTGGGAACCCCAGGGCGATCAAGTTTTGGGATCCCGTTGTGGAAAAAGTGGAGAATAGATTACAAAAATGGAAGCGTGCTTGCCTATCCAAAGGGGGAAGACTCACAATGATTCAGGCTGTGTTGTGTAGTATTCCTATCTACTACATGTCCCTTTTCAGGATTCCTATTGGAGTAGCCAATAGAATAGAGAAGCTTATGAGAGATTTCTTGTGGGAAGGCTTGGATGGGAAAAGTAACCACGCTGTGAGTTGGGAGGTGGTGGGCAAGGCAAAATTCTGTGGAGGGTTAGGGGTGGGGTCGTTGAGGGCTAGAAGTGTGGCTTTGCGGGCAAAATGGCTTTGGCGGTTTCCTAATGAACCTCATGCTCTTTGGCATAAAGTGATCAGAAGTATTTATGGAATGGATACAAATGGGTGGGATGCTAAACCTGCGACTCGGGGATCTTGCCGCTGCCCCTGGAGGGACATTTCTAGCGGCTATAATCTGTTTCTTCAAGGCTGTGTTTTTGTGGTAGGTTCTGGAGTTAGGGTCAGATTCTGGGAAGATGACTGGGGCAGGGGTGGTGTTTTGAAAGAGGTGTTCCCAAGACTCTTCAATCTGTCCAGGAAGCAAAACCACAATATTTCCTCTTTTGCGAGCTCGGATGGGCTCCTTCTCAGCTGGGATTTTGGGTTCAGAAGGAATCTCAATGAATTGGAGATAACAGAGGTGGCTAGATTGTTGGATCTATTGGAGGGTGTGAGGTTGTTCACCTCCAGATTGGATAAGAGAATATGGAAGTTTGACCCCTCTGGTCTATTCACCTGTCATTCTTTCTGTTCTCATATTCAGAATTGTGGTGAGGGGAGATCTTTCCCCCGTACACTCAAATTTGGAAGGCCAAGACTCCTCTGAAAGTTAAGATCTTTGTGTGGCAAGCGGTGTTGGGAAAACTAAATACTGGGGATACTTTACAGAGACGTTGTCCCTATTTGTGCATGAGCCCTCACTGGTGTGCTCTATGTAATATGGCAGGGGACAGCGTGAACCATCTCCTTCTTCATTGCCCTTTCTCCCTAAAGTTGTGGGAAACATTATTGCAAGAAGTTAATACGGTGTGGGTAATACCAGAAGGCTGCTTTGAACTTTTTTCCATCAGAATTGATGCTTTGGGAAGGGGAAAGAAGGCAAAAGTTCTCTGGGGTAGTCTGATGCAGGCAGTGGTTTGGAACCTATGGCTGGAACGTAACAGGAGAATTTTTGAGGATTATAAGGGAGTGGGAGTGGCAGAGTTATGGGATAGAGTGAAGTTTTGGGCTGCCCTTTGGGCATCAACTTCCCCTGCCTTTAAGGATGTACCCTATCCTTCAATTATGCGCAATCTGCTAGCTGTAGTATCTTAAGGGGCTGTTTTATGTTTGGTTGGCTAGTTAGGTGTTGAGTGGCCTTGTGTCTTTTTCGTCGGCTAGTGTTTTCGTTTATCTACAGTCTAAATGTCTTGTTTTGATCCTTACAATTTGAATAAAAATGTTTCTATTCAAAAAAAAAAAAAGCCTAGCTAATAAATTTTAACACTGCTTCAGAGCATAAGTTTAAGTAAATTTATCTTCAGGAAGCTATATTATAAAACATTAGATTAAATTATAGGCTCTACAATGAAGTTCAAGATTTCTAAGTTTATGCTACTTCACTGGACAAAGCCCTGTGCCAGTAGAATCAGGTAAATATAAACATCAGCCTTCCATACAGAACAACTTGCATAATCTTCATGAAACTGTAAAATAATACAATAAAATGTCAAACACCTTCAAAATCTTGTTTCACTGGTTATACACAAAATGATAATATTTGCATCACCTATGCACAAAGCAGATAATAAAAATAACAACTACACACCAATCACCACACGTTTTCTCTCATAAACCATCATCATGTCCTCTCTCAATGCAACATTTACATTTTCTCACAGTTTGTTCAGTCCTCTGCTTGAGCCAAAAAGGGAATTATCTCCTGTACATAAGCATACCTCACAATCTATTTGTACGATGCTGACCCAAAGAAAATATAATTAATAATATGAGAGCATCAATACAAGCTGAGTAAAAAGATCTAAAAAACGGTAATCAAGCTTTCTGTTCTCAGAATACTAACTTCATGGAATATGAAATTTGTTCTTATGACAGAAACTATATTATGACATACCATGGACTGAATCCATAATCGGGGATTCAAATGCACCAGGAGGAAGCAAATCAAATTCTACACCTAATGGGGGACCATCCTCCTGATAATGCCTCCCAAGTTGCCTCTTAACAGCTGTAATAGCAGCATTTTCTGCTTCACCTTTCACTTTCAAATACCCTGAGGGCTTATATGCCATGTTCTCTGTGGCCCTGGAATTTATGGGTGAAAAGACTCCATTATGCGCTAGGTATCTAGAAGTTTCCACATCATACGGATCGTCATTTTGAGTAAAGAACCTATCTTGTAAAGACGAGCTACTTTCTGAAGATGTATTATCCATGACACCAACTCTTTCGGTATAGTGACTCCTATACTCACGGGTAATATCTGCAGCTGGGAAATCATGCCCAGAAAGCCTTCGACTTTCAACCTCCCTTGGATCAACATACCTATGATCTCCATGTTTAGTGCTGCCACATGAGTCTTGCCCAAGTCCACTAGCTCGATCCTGAATAACACCACTTGAACGATCTTGCCGTCCATTAGCACAAGTTTCATCTCTTGACAATCTTTTGTCTTTTAACCTTCTGTGGCAAAACCATCCAGATATCTGCTTTTCTGACAATCCTAACTGTTCCGCAACTTGTGATTTCATTTCCTCTGTAGGGTATTTATGTTCTGGAAAAAGAAAAATTTTCCTTTAAGAAATTTGATGACTCAAAACTGAGCAAGACAAAAGATATGCCAAGACAAGAATCCTTACCATTATAAAATTTCTCTAAAGCCATAAGCTGGGCTGGTGTCTTCAGCTTTCTTTTCTTATTATTATCTTGGGAAGTTTTATTCTCCTCAGAATGCAGTTCATTTGATTCTAAAAATCAACCAAAAAGTGAAAGAGGATATATTAGTCACAAAATGAAATCAATGATAGGATAATATACATCTATCAGAACATATTTAATACCCAATCAGCTTCCAGGTATGAATGTAAGACTCGACATAACCTCCTCCATATTACTTGAGTTCAGTCACAAGAATCCTTCACCATTTCTATGTCAAGACTACATATTCTGTTAAGAAAACATACTGTGTTCCTTCAAATCCTTTACTTCTAATCTTCGAAAACATCCCTTTCTAATTCATTGGCATCTCCACTTAATATGAATGGAGCACCAATGACACTTTCCTCCTGGTACCCAAATTTTTATATAGGAAACAAGAACTCTATTGAAAAAGGAACGACAGGGCACACATTGGAGATCCCCAACCCATTTATCTCTAAAGACAGATCCTCTCCCCATTCTCCCAAAATAGAAGATAAAACACCAAAGCCTTGAGAAAGGTCTCTCCGAGGACATTGGCTTGAACCTCTGACAATCACTTTTGAATCCCACCAGCAAGCATGCAAAAATATTTACACCGAGCCCAAAACGATAAATGGAGTACTCCCTGAAGTCTCAAACATTTCAAAGGCCACTCACCTATCTCACAACCCACTCCCTGGGATAAGAACACCAAGAGTCATTCCTCAACATTGATTCCTACCAGCACACTCTTGGCCAAGTTTGTCTTTAAACCCAAGACTAACCTGAAAAAAATCTTTATTATGTACCAAGTTACCACATCTCTCCTCTCACTTGTTGAGGAGAAAAAATGTCAACAACAAATTAAAGATGAGAAACCGAGTACACTCGCTCCCCACCATAGCCTCAATCAAATTTAACAAATCCTTCACATGGAAAGTCGCCATCTTCTTTGTAGCATAAATGACCTAAAAAGTGAACGATGATGACTTCCACATATGATCCACTACCACCTATGCTACATCTTCCCAACAGCATTTAAATCGTGCAAAATAACCGAGATCAGGGAATGATTCTAATTTTCAACATTTAACTCGTATAACAAATAGTTTCTCAACTTCAACTAGATTTTCAATATCCCTGCCTACCATAATCAAACTATGGGAAACAGAATGGGCTCCAATCATCTTCCCCCTCCAGTTCTAAATAAAATCCCCTGTGAAGGTAGGACTCTGTGCGAAGATTTTACCAAGAAGCAAGACGGCACCTTCATGACAAACGAAATTCAACGTGTCGGGCAAATACTCAGTGACACAGATAACATATACACTCCTCTTGTTTGCATCCCTCCTTGGAAAATAATTACAAAATTTTGTGGCATCCCCACCACCGAGTGATCTTTATATCAGCAGATATTATCAGATTCAAACTTATTTTGCATCCATTAATATTATCAGATATTAATGATTAAAGATAGAAAAGAGAAGTATAAAGCATGATGGACGAGAAGTCCATCAAGAACACACCCACCCACTAAAATTAAAAAAAATTAAAAATGCCGAGTCTTTACAAAACAAATTAACACACTTAGTCCAAAAAAGCAGCCCAATCCAGATGAATCCTACTAAAGAGGCATCCTTAAATTTCTTAGACAAGGAAGCCCACAGGGAAGCATGATAGAGAATTATGTCCCACGGTGGAGCCAAATTTTCCTCTCTATTATCAAGGATTCTGCTATTCCTTTGCTACCAAAGCACCCAAATAGAGCCAAAACCGCCCATCGCCAGAGGGTGACAGTTTTCTTCTTGAATTCCCTCCCCAGAAAGAATTCATATGGAAAAGAGTATCAATTCCTACCCATTCGAAAACAAAAGCCAGGATTAGTCTACTCCAGATTTGGGACGCTAGGGGGAGTTTTTCTCAGCACACACCAATGAGGAGATAATGAAGAGTATTTCCTGCTCTTTTGAAGCATATCACATGTGTTAATGTTACCATGAGCCACCAGCCAAGCAAGTGACTGGACATTTTTGGTAGGCACCAAAGATTTGCAACTTATGTTACAAGGATCAAAGGTGGGATTCTTCGGATTGTTTAGCAATGAAAGAAAAAAGATTTACAAGAGATAACCCCAGATCCCTGAATAGCCCAATATCTCAACTTATGTTACAAGGATCAAAGGTGGGATTCTTCGGATTGTTTAGCAATGAAAGAAAAAAGATTTACAAGAGATAACCCCAGATCCCTGAATAGCCCAATATCTCCTCTCAGCACAAGTAAGATGAAAAACCAACTACTAATGCAAGACATCAAATGTGAAAATTCTACAAATTCTATATCACTTAAATTTCCCCTAAGTGAGAAACAACCTGGGAGCATGAGAAAAAAGCTAAGAATGGTTACTTTGTGACTCAACAATGCCAAAGACTACGAATATGAATTTGAGAACTCTTGCAAAGTTATTCTTGCAATAATGTTCACATGAATAACTTTCTTCATTAAGATTATTATAGGTGTGGCTATGCTTATATATTGTTTTCTTATTGGAGACAACAAAGAATAAGACAATGGCCAAATTAAGAAAAACCTTCTAAGAGAAATATAAAATGGCGGGAATAATATGCAATTCCTTCCTTCCTAGGTTGCAGGAATCTTCTACATGATAACAGGTTGAACTGAACCTTTAGAACAAAATCTTCCAAAACTAGACACCATTCAGCAAAAATGCCTAAGTTCACAAACACATTTGAAAGCATTGCTATTCTTGAACTAAAAAACATTTAACTCAAGTTTCACAAACATACAAACAAGTATACAACAATCTTCTTCATAATAAAATCCAAACATACAAATATAGCAGCTCCAGTCTTAAAGAAGTACATTAGATTGCCTTAACTTCAGCAAATAAGGTGGTCATGCATAATTCTAATAGAGTTGCTTAATCCCCTAGATCAACTAGTGGGACTCTTAGAGGAGGGCATTCTAATTTCTAAAACAGACAGTACCGAAGCTTATCTTCTCTTCAATAAAAAAAAGTATTGAAGCTTATGTTTCGCACAAGTCCCTTCCACAGCCTTGACCAACGAGTCAAGTGTGCCCCAGTGAGTAAAATCCAGTTTGCAAATGCACATAGGTCATGGTTGCATGCCTAACAGCATCCTGTTTCACAAGCTTGATTTCACATAAATTTTGTACACGTACGTAGGTCATGGTTACATAACTAAAAGAACCTTGTTTCACAAACTTTCTTGAAGGTTTTTTTATTTATTTATCAGCATAGGCTTTTCTTAAGTTAAACTAATTGATATTGCCATCTATCCATATTACATGCCATTAAAATATTTACAAATGGATAGCTTTTTTTTCCTTTTACTAACAGCAAAATTTATGTGATACCATCTGCACTTACCTCACTTTTCCATATATTAATCTACCAACTAACCAGTTACTCCCTTTTTCTTTGTAAACTTTCTTGTTTGGAAACAAATTTTCCAATTCAATCATAGCAAATCTAATTACTTGAGGTTTGTTAATCAAACAGCAGAACATTTGATACTCAAACATATAACAAGGACAACACCTTACACTATTAACCATAGCATTTACAGAAGAATCGATAAAGTTGAACAAAACTCCCAAAAAATATATTAAGGGCGTCATCTCTACAAAATTTAAGCCTTTACTGAGATTTCCATATCTTGGTGATTAATGATGTTACGATCACCTTTGTGCCGATAGACTAACGAAATTCAGAAAAAAAATAAAAACCCTAAGGCCTAATCTTGTGTCTAATAAGAAAATGTAGGAAACGTAAAGCATTGAAATTATATAAAGATATGTTAGGCTAATGGCAGATAAATGAACTATTACACTCTTCTCCATCTCCTTTCTCAATAGACTCGACTAGTATTGGTACTGTTATACAGTAGGAAACAGAAAACAACATGATGAAAACCCCATTTTCCTTTTGTAAGTTTCTCAGTAACCAAGAAGCCAATAAATAAAACCTAGATAACATCTTCACCATTAGAACAAATTCTCCATGCATACAAGATAATCCCAAATACAAACAAACAATGCAATGCAAAAATTCACATAAATCAATCAGAAAATAGAAAACCCATATCTCAAAAAGGACTTAGATAGAGAGGAAAACAACAATACCTTCCATGGTGTGAGTTTCCGGGGATTCTCTCGCGTTGTGAGTTTTTGATTTCTATGTGTCTAAAAATCGAAACCCATTGGACCTGTTTGGGCAGATTGATTGAATTAAAGGAGTGCACAATTGAGTCTGCATGTTTTTGTTTGCACCCAATTAAATTTTGATTATGGAGAGAGAAAGGAGAGG
Source organism: Prunus dulcis (assembly GCF_902201215.1). Taxonomy (NCBI): domain Eukaryota; kingdom Viridiplantae; phylum Streptophyta; class Magnoliopsida; order Rosales; family Rosaceae; genus Prunus; species Prunus dulcis. The sequence goes on along the minus strand of NC_047653.1, from coordinate 20,307,785 downwards.
TTCAAAGACGGGGCATTTTGTTTCTTCTCTGTTTTCCTTCGTTTGGTTTGGTTTCTTCATCCAAATTAACTTTTACAATTTGGCCTTCCTTTAAGTTAATTTATTTAAGGGAAATGCCCCCAAAAACCACCGTATTTTAGTAAAATGTCAAATAAACAATTATCTTATAATTTAACAATATTGACAAAAAAATAATAAAAAATTTATTGAGACACAATATTTATATTATTTATGTTATATCAAGATTATCACGAAACGTAGACTATCAAATTAATGATATCATATCGATATTTTAAATAGCATATTGAGGTAACATCGATATAGTGATAAGTGCTATTTGAGAGCATTTCTCTTTATTTAAACCCAATTTGGTGTTTTTATAAATACTTTTATTCATTTTCTTTATTTTTTTAAAAAAAACTAATGTTATATATTACAAGCTTCAAAATAATTCTCAAAATTTTGATATAGGTGATATTTTAGGTTTTCTTTAGGTCGAAAATATTACAAGCAAGATCCAAATTAATTAGGGAGCTTTAGTAATATACTCAAAATAAGGGCTGTAATTATTAAAAAAAAAAACCCCATATAAAATGCACTTTAGAAACATACCCAAAAACTATTTACTACATAAGAAATAAGTGTTGAAGTTCCTATAAATTACATAACTGCCACTGATTAACTTAAAAGAAACCTAACACAAAAAACTAGAAAAAAAAAAAAAAAAAAAAAAAAACCCAAAACAAGCCCAGCAAGCCCGAAGTACATTGTTAATACCATGTCACAAAAGTACATTTTTAATACCACGTCACAAAAATACATTGTTAATATCATGTCATAGAAGTACATTGTTAATATCATTTCATACAAAAAAATTTTAAAAAAAGCTCAGCAAGACATCCGATATCCTTTGCAGAAATCACCTCCAATTGTCTATAGTTTCAACAAAAACAATCACAAAGGCAAAAGGAAATACCCCTACAAGAAAAAAAAATAAACTGTTAATACTATGTCATAGAACTCTCTTCCCAGTAAAAAACACATTCTGTATATTCATAAACTTCAAGTGCGCATCTATATATAGAGCAAAATATAGAGCATGCTTTGTTACTGAAATATGTAAATACTATGTTATAAAATTAAGTTGTTAATACTATGTCATAGAATTACACTATTAATACTATGTAATAGAAATCAACTCAATTGAAGGGTATGAACAGTATAACAATTGTTCATACCACTTACTGGAAGTTAACAAATGTTCATACCACTAATAGATAACAAATTGTATACTACAAATCAACTTACCAGCTTTGATCATTCCAATACCACTATCAATAATAGTCAAGGTATTGTTGTTTTTGTCAAGGATGAAGAGCTCTGGATGACCATCAAGCTTGCTCTTGTTAGTCATACTCTCAAATCTAATCTTATCAAGAGCCAACAAACAAAGCATGACATAATGAGCCAAAGGAAATTCAATTCAAACAAAAACAGTATCGAAAAAACTTATTCTCTACATAGCTTTTCCACATCAATTCAGCAAGTGACAAGAACACTAAAGACTTTTTATAAAGAAATTTAAAAAGCATGCGTGCGACATAAACATTGAAAATAAACCTTCTTTTATTCATCTTACAAAACGTTTTAACACATCTCTTTTAATAGGCAAACAGAGATAGCAAACTTCTAATAGTATGAGAAACTCAAATACCCAATTGACATTCATTATCACTATCATTATCATTAAAAATGAAACAAATACTCAAAGCATTAATCAAAACCCTAATGTGAAATCAAAACCAAGAAATCCATAAGCAGATGAGCTACAGTGTTTTTAAGCCATAAGAGAACAACTAAATAAAAAACCCTTAATATTCTCAAACTTTTAACTGAAAAACTAATGACGACTAAAGAACAAAAAAAATTAGTTTTCTTCCATATTGAAACGATCATAAACCACAGCATAAAAGTTACATGTTCAAATCTCTAACCTATGCCATACAAACTAAATCGTTGAATTTAAAACGTTCACAAGCTAAAAATAAATAACACAAGCTTGTTGATAGCCGAGAGCAGAACCTTCTCAGAGTTTTAGCCAAACATAGGACGGAAGAGCCGCATGCTTTCACGAGCAACCTGCCAGGTATTCTTCATCTTCTTTGTGTCATCCAATGTCAGATTTTCACCTGGTCTTTTGCTTCTCATTATCTCACCATGTTCTGAGGGGAAATGAAATGAAACTCACTCCAAAGAAATTATAGGCAGCAATGTAGTTGAAGGTTTGTACCTTGCACACGTCTCCAGTTCTACGGTATGCAACATCTGGCTTTGGAAGAAACGCCGTCCTCGGCGTCGGCAAATAGGAGATCCGGGTTTAAAATTAGGAAAACCAGATAGATCTGGTAATTTTGGAATATATCGTCGGTGGAAATCGGCTATCCGTCGGGTCTAGTTCAGGCGAAAGAGAAATTGTCTTCATCTTCGTTCTTCTCGCACTCATCACCGACGTTGGCATTTTGATCACCTTCATTCTCTTCCATTTCTGGCTTCTCCTTCTCTTTATCTAAAGATGCAGTTTTTGTAACACCCCGACTCCAAATTTCTCCCTTGTTTAAATTATTTAAATGAAATTACAAATTTACCCCTGAGGTAGCGGTATTTTGGTTATTTTCTTACACAAAAATAGTTTGGGGTAGTGACTGGTATTTTTGGGAAGGCCATACTGAGATGAGTCCGTAGGCGAGCGGTGGGCTCGAATTGGAGTTGTAACGAGAGAGATATGGTCAAAAGAAACTCAGTGGCACAATCATAATTATTTTGAAATGAGATTTTTATAAAAAATCAGATCTCTCTCTCTCTCTCTCTCTCTCTCTCTCTCCTCTCTCTCACACGCGCAGTGGCAGCCGACCACATTTTGGCCCGCCGTTCCCTCCTCCGGCCACCAATGATGACCGGGCTGGTACCAAAATGACCGGGCCATCATCCTCTTCCAACCCCAGCTAGCTCCTGTCTCCAGCCACCGCAGTTTCCCTGAAAAATAGAGAAGAAGCGGCCGGTATTGTCCAAACTTCTCTGTGGTCGATCTCCCTCCTCCGGCCACCGATTCCAAAGAGTGAGGTATGGTTTCTCTCCTACTTTTCATGCTCTAGCTGCCTGTTGAGTAGGATTCAATCGATTCTTAGCATAGGTAATTCGATTTACGAATTGAAATTCGGCCAATTTTGGGATCGCGATTCCGGCCACCTCCGGTTAGTTTTTGGGGTAGGTCCAAGAACAAAAGTGGCTCCAAATATGGTGTTATACCTAGGGTAGGAGTTTGGAGCCGTGGTTTTGAGATTTTCCGGCGATGTGTAATGGCTTTGGGCACCCAGCTCTGCCGGCCCGTGGGCGAGGGTGGTGAAGTTTCACTTTATCTCGATGAGATCCTTAGGTTGTCACGAGTGCGTAGGATTTTGCGGATCTCAATTCAGACGTCGTTTGACTATCGAACGGATTTTTGCATATTTCGCGTCATCCGGGTTCGATAGTTGGGACCCGTTGGATGGTCTCGAATATAATATATGTTAATCTACGTATTTCTAGGATCGTGTAGGATTTCACAGATCGTGAATCAGAGCCCTGGATGTTCCGATTTATTAATTTAAAGTTTATGTTTTATAATGACCGTCAGATCGTGTGATCGTGAGCGATCCGACCGTCCGATCTGGACCAAACTTGCAAGACGAGTGTCCTATACCTTGTAGAACACATAGGAACTTTCTGATCGGAATTTGGAGGTCGTGGGCCCATTTGACCAGGGTTAGGGTAGTTTAACCCTTGGTTGACCGTGAGTCTTCCGGAGTAGTCTCACCTTCACAGAGGGATTATCGGGTGCTAGACTATTGTTGAGGTTTACACAATATTAGAATTAAACTATAATATATTTTTAAAGGTATAAAAAGAGTCTAGAATGTCAATTTGAAGTGCTATACGCACTACCTTAGGTACCTCCCCAAATTTTGGTTACACTACAAGTACCACTCTGTGAAAGTTAGATCCCACATGGCGTAGGTTATCCGGCGTGTGGACAGGCCCCATACGTGGCGTTGGTAGTACCGGCGTATGGGGAGATTACATGATAATATGCTGAGGTCGCACGTGGCGTAGGTTATCTGGCGTGTCGACAGACCCCATACGTGGTGTTGGTTGTACCGGCGTATGGGGAGATATTGTGATATGATGTTCAGGTCTCGCGTGACGTAGGTTATCCGGCGTTGAGACAAGCCCCATACGTGGCGTTGGTAGTACCGGCGTATGGGGAGATTATGTGATAATATGGTGAGGTTGCACGTTGCGTAGGTTATCCGGCGTGTTGATAGACCCCATACGTGGCGTTAGTAGTACCAGCATGTTGACAGACCCCATACGTGGCGTTGGTAGTACCGGCGTATGGGGAGATTATGTGAAATACAGATAAATGAATAAAGGTATTGCCTATGTGTGGAATTAGGTTTTAAGGAAGAACTACGTGTGGCTTGATCCCTCAGTGAGGGTACGTAGGCAGCCTAAGGTTATTAGGTGCAGCCATAGACATAAATGTGATTGTGTTATGAGGTTAAAACCTCGTATGTTGAAATTGGAAAAGTTAAATGATGCATGTTGAAATTTAGTAGTCATAATTCATATTTAAATTTATCGTTTGCCTTGTTTAAGACATGAATTGATTTGATAGTGTGCTTGGTAGTTTGTTGAGAATTACTGGAAGGCCGAAGGCCGTTTATGTGAATTGCATGAAGTTATATTGTGCGTGCTGCCTATTGGAATATTAAATGCGTTTTTGTGCAGGTTGAAATTTTGGAAAATGTCCAATTTATAGGGGAGACTCTGCTGAAATTTCGGCAGAAAGTCTCGATCTTTAGTATGTGGGCCCGACATCAGGGTGATATCGAGAATTCCACAGGATTCGTCTCGAGTTTGGGGAAATTCGGGGCGGGTCCTTTCAGTTTTAGGGTCACTGAATTCGAAAATTGCTACTAGAACCAGCGACTTTGAGCTTGGAGTTGGAATATGCAGAGAGCTGTGCGTATTCAAAATTTGTTCTTCAAATTCCTATCCTAGCTGGTGAGTTTGGTGGGTCTGTTTCAAAAAATTCAAACAAAAAGGTCAAAACCATAATCTAACATAGAAATTAAATAGTATAGGGTATATTTATAGTTTGGGTGTGTTTATATACATTAAATAGTATATGGTATATTTATAGTTTTATGTCTAGGAATGGGTATTTCACTAATTTTGTAAATTAATTATGCATTATACATATCAAATAAAACTTGGGGAAACAACTCTGGTACTCTAATTTGATTTTTTTTTTAATTTGTTAATTAAATGAATTTATTAACCAAAAATAGGGCAAAGCCCAAAAAGCAAACAACAACGACGTCAAAAGACCAACCAAGAAAACACAAGGGGATAGTACAACCGAAGAAACACACAACCAAAGATAACAATAAAAACAAGGGAGAATTTCACTTAGAGCCCCTGAAATTTGACATAATTACAGTCACACCACACAGGTTCATTTATTACAATCACACCCCCTAAATCTAACAGGAGTTAAGTCAACTTAACAATTCAGGGTAGACCTAAGCACAGATCGGTTTGGAACAGTAGAGGGCCCTTCCTTTAACTAAACCAAAGTCTTCAGTAGACCAATTTCTCTTCCATTAACCAACCATTAGATCCTTTAACCTTTCAGATCGATTAACTGCTTATTCAGTTTGGATTAATTTGGTAGGCCAATAGTACCATTTAACAAAAATTCTTCATAATAAAAATATTTATTACTAATGCTAATTGAAAAACTCCAAATCAGGGATCCCTTCTTTATTAGGGATAATAATCCAATCTTTAAATAAATAAAAACATAGAATATAGCACCATGAAAAATGCAAAATAGTAGTATTAATTATAGGCTTATATTCTATAACACACACACACATATATATATATATGGGTAATGATTTCCCCACTCCAATTTTATCCACTTACACTCCTTTTTTAGTTATAAAATGGAATGTATGTATATAGGTGTGTGTGTTTTATATATACACATACATTAGTTCGATTCGGTACAGGTTAGGTTAGGGATAGTGTTACTTGATCTTTTAACCAAATATTTCAGCACGAATTAGATTGGAAGAGTAAAAAAATAAAAAATAAACCAAACCAAACCAAACCAAATTGTCAATACAGTAGGGTCGCTACACAGATTTTTTGTGATGAGATGCCCACCCCTAGTTAAGGGGAAGGATTGTCTTTTTACTTAAATTAAATTAAGTATATTAACAAAATTCAAATTATTGGCAAAAAAGCAAATTTAAAAATAAATCACTTCAAACTTCAAAGTTTTTTTTAAAACAAAAAACAAAAAACTTAGAAATTCATTTCTCTCTCTCCTCATACCCACGCTCTCCCCCTCTCCTCCCTCTCTCCCCTACTCTTCCATAGAACTAAAATAATTTCAGCTACCCCACCCCAAAAAAATTCCAAACCACCACCCACCCCATGCCTACTTGGTGGGGAAGATAATCTAGCAAGAGCAAAGAAGAGCTTCGTGGGGTGTCGACTCGATTTTCTGGGTCGGGGAAGAAGGAAAGCTGGGTGAGGGAGATGTGGTTGAAGGTTGATTTGGGTTGTGGTTGAAGGGGTTTGAAGGGGTTGGGGTTGTGGCTAGGGCGTTGGGGAGAGAGAGAGAGAGAGAGAGAGAGAGAGAGAGAGAGAGAGAGTGTGTGTGTGTGTGTGTGTGTGTGTGTGTGTGTGTGTGTGTTGATGCTTGATTTTCGCACCACCAAATTAGAGCACGTCCAAACCTTTAGGCCTAGCCTTCCTCAAGGATGGCCCTCTTGGATTTGACAAACATACTTCTATAAAGCTTCTTTCCCTTGAACTTTTGGGGGGATTGTACAATAGCGGATAATGGATGTTGACTTTCTTGAGAAATAAGACAGAGAAAGGGTCACTAGATGTGGTGGTGGGGTCACCAACCACCCTATGATCCCTAAGTCAGATCTTTCCCCAAAGAAGGATTGAAAGATACTGTGATTAAGTCTAAAGAGATTTCAAGTTATCATTTTGGTGAAAAGTACTCCATTTTATATTGGGAAGGAGGAGCCCTATTTTTGTTCTCTTTCGATGTGGGACTTTTGGGTCTCCTATGATGTGGCATCTTCGGGATTAGGATCCCAACACGTGGTTATTCCTATTCTGAGATTAGCACGCATCCTGTGATCGCGCTTGGTGGGCCTCGCTATCGATGTCTAGGCCTTTCCTTAGTTGTGAAACCTGACATAGTGTGAGGGGCCTTGATGTATGGTTGATGCATGGCACTAGGTAGCCCTTGTTGATCTCAATTGAACTCGAGTAGTCTTAGAAGAGCCCAGTTTTGGGTAGAGTTCAATTGCTTCCTCAAGCAAGTTGGGCTTAACTTTGTTTTGGGCCTTGGAGAGTAGGTCTTAGAGGCACTTTGGGTACAACAAAGATATATATAAATACATAGGGGAAGTTGAATCTTAAGTCAAGTGGAGATTTGAATGATGTTATTATTGGCGTGAGTCCATAAATTCCTCTATATATCAAGAGATAATTGTGTAATTGGTTGTAAGTTGAGATTATTAGACAGGATTGTATTTACTTTCCTATTTGACTTTTGTATATTTTAATCTTATAAATACTTCCTAAAGAGAAGAATAAATCACACTGATTATTTACCCTACTTGGAGCACTTACCCACACACCACGACCGTGTCACACGACTAAAGTCCGCATAACTGACAGTAGCCTAACCTAGACGCCGCAAGACCACCGCGACACTCTTTTACACCGACTGCTTTATCAAACGCAATCAAGTCTTCAATTCTCCTTCGATTCTTTTTTGCCAATTTCTTTTTGATAACAAACTATCATGACTAGCGGAACTGAGGAATGTTTTGTATTTAGTGGTGAGGATTCTCAGATCAAGACAACACCACAAACATCTACCATGATCTTTCCCCTTATGGGCGGAAACTATTTCTATTCCTTTTAGTGTCAAGCTAAATAGCACCAATTACTCTCTTTGGTCTCAGATTATTGAGAAGTTTGTCGAAGGACATAGCAAATATGGCTATCTGACAAGGAGTACTACTTAACCAGATCCAATGGATACTTCTATGAGTAGTGGTGAATGGATAATGTGAAGGTTGGCTGATTAGTGCCATGGAACCTGACGAGATGAACATGTTCATTCGTTTGTCTACACCAAAGAGAATTTGGGATGCTATATCCAAAACATATTTTAAGGGACCTAATAGATCTTTATTGTATGATTTATCTCGAAAGGCTATGCAAATGAACCAGGCCGAAAAACTTCTTTCTAATTATTATGCATATCTTCATGCTATCTGGCAAGCGAAACGTGTGAGGTCTTCTTGTTCAAGTATATGAATTAATGACAACAGATGAAGAGCACTCATGGATTACTATCATTGATTTGATACTTGATTGTATGATCTTAGTTATATCAATTTAATATAATAAATTTTTTGTCCCTACTAAGCTGTGGTTTCGCTCACCTGTTTATAGACCTTGCAAGTAGGGGCAGGCATTTGAAATAGTGAACTAGTGAACCGATTCGAAAAAAACTAAGAAAAAAATGTGTAGACTAAAAAAGTCAACCTAGGCTCAAAAATCGAACGAACAGCTTTGGATCGATTACCGTCTCAAATTTTATCTTGAAAAAACGGGTACAAATTGAACCGGACCGGTTATGTTAAGTTTACTTATCCATTTATATACAAAATTATTAGTAAGCCTAATTAATATTCAAATAACATTAGTGACTCCAAGTAATAACTAGATATTTTAGCCTAAATAATACCCAAATGTCTTAGTTCCAATTTGTACCCAACTAAATAACTACTCTAGCCCAATTTCTTTTTTTTTTTTCAATGAACCATATCCCTTCTTGTTGTACTTTCGTCTTTCTCTCTTTTCCATGTATTTTTTTATATTTCTCTTCTTATTTATCTCTTCACCTCTTTCTCCCTTCTATCTCTTTCACTCTTATTTTATCAATTGTACATATTTTTCTCTTCTTCTTATTTTTCTATAAATCCTATATCTTTATTATTTTTATTTTTATTTTTTCAAACCGGAAATAGGTTCAAACCAAACTTGAGTTATTGTTATAAGAGAAGTTTATTTTAACCTTTGTTTGAGCTATTTTTTTTAGTTTTACCCTTTATTGATCATACACCGGGCAAGGGGTTTCCACTATACCCCGACTGCAAGGCATGAGAGAAACTGAAAGGTTGCAGTACACTTCATGATATTTCAAACATGTTTTGTCATTAGAGCCTTGTTCCATATATGTAAGCATTTGATACCAAGACCACGTTCATCCTTGTGCATGTGCACCTCACTCTAACCCCTCTTACCATTGTGCAAACCCAGCAAATTTCAAGACAAAAGAAAAGTTCTCATTCCTCTCTCAATATCAAGCAAAACCTTTTTGGGAAGAAACAAATTATAAGCCCAAAAACTTGACAGATAGAGAGAACATAAATAATTGGGACTCTTTTAATATAAGATAAAGCTTTATTCTCCCAACTTTTAATCATCACCTCAACTATTTGAACTAGAGGAGTACAAGTGCGGAAGGTCAACTTGGAAGTAATAAGTGATACACCAAGATATCTAATAGGAGTTAGCTGCTAATCAACAAAGATCTTCAAAATGATCACTTTTTGAACTGACGAAAGGAATAAGTAATTGCAGCTCATCCTCTGCATCACCAAAAAGAAACTGGTTGGTCTTGGAAATATTAGATTGAAAACGTGCAATAGAATGAAATTCGTCAACAACATTCTTGATAATGGTAGTAGACTCAATATCACCATTGCAAAAGTGGAAAAGGTCATCGACAACAAGTGAGACAACTTAATCTTGGAACATCTCCAACATAATCTAATGGAAGGATTAGATGCAATCCGTTGCTAAACCAACCTAGAAAACATATCCATTGCAATAACAAAAAGGTATAAGGTGACATTGGATCACCTTGCCTAAGCCCTTTTTTTGTTGCAAAGAAAACCCGTGAGTTCATCATTAATAGTAATAAAAAATCTTAGACAAGTAATACAATTTCTAATCCAACCAATTAAAGCCATAGGAAAACTAAAAGCATTAGAGTCTAAAGTAAAAATTCCTAATCGAAAGTGTCATAAGCCTTCGTAATGTCCACTTTGATAGCACATCTTGGTGTACCAATATCTCCTGATAATTCCTAAGCAATTCATAGACCAATAAAATATTGTCCATAACCATACAATCATTAACAAAGGCAAATTGATATGGGATAATAATATTTGGAAGAACAATCCTCATTCAATTTGCAATCAACTTTGTAGTAACCTCATACACTGTATTACAACAAGAAATTGGTCAAAAAATATTCAGAGAAAACACATTCGCCTGATGCACTAGTTCATCTTTCTCTACCTGAAACTAGATGAGTACTTTAATTATAAAAGGATTGCATTATTGCATAGAAATCAGTAAAACAAATAGAAATTATATTAATCTATTGCCGTGATGTGATTCGAATCAACCACCAGACTGTCACAGCTGTTGATTTTGACACCCCCGACATTCACGACAGAGATTATATCGATTGCAATCCAAAACGATTGGAGCCACTAGTGACCAAATGATAATATGCATGGAAGAAAATATATACATCCGAACATTGAGGTTGCATACATCAAAACGACGTTAACTTTGCATGTTGATGGTCTCCTACGAGTGGACAAGATGGGCTGTCGAATCGTGGATTTTAAGGTTATGAATCCAATCGACATTCTCTATAGAATAGCGAGTTGTTGATGAACCCCTAACAACAAGAATGAGAGGAAGAAATTGATTTACTCAAACATGGCTTTGGTGGTCCAATAGCATGAAGGACATCAAAGGTCATTATTCGTAGAATACAATATACTCTCTCTTGACAAAATCATATTTGTCAATAATATGAGACTATACTAAACACAGCTAAAACTTGTTGATTGACTCCTATACCACATGTAAGATAATTAAAATCAATAATTCAACTAACAAGCTCCAGGAAAATTCAACTCCTTACAAAGGGGTTAATAATAGTATTGAATTGAACAAGACACCTCAACGGAAAGAAAGGAGGAGAAAGCACGAGCAAAAGGTGATTATAGAAGACAAACCAAAAAAAACACCAAATCCAAGGGCAAACAAAAGTATGTGTGAAGAAGGTACTCAACAAAATTAAAACTCCCCTACCATAGGAATTTAGGGAGCCTATGAATAGATCATGTAGGAGGGCCTTAAACATTGGCAGAGAAGAATCAAGAGACAATCTCATCTTGCAGGTCTTTAAATATGCCAAGCACCTTATACCGTGTGAGTATGGAAAAAAATTGTTTAGAGACCATCAACAACCAGGTACTTGACTTCTGGTCCTCAATTTAATTCTATTCATATTTCACTTGCACTTGGAGAAGCAGGGAAATGCGCTCAGGATAAACTGCAAGCTTTTGAGATTATCCTTCATTTTTATGAAACAAAGAGGTCAAAAAGGAGAAGATCTTAACGTCTTACAAGGGTTCGTGACTTCGCTTCAATAACTCGAACACCAATTCACATTATGCACATAACTTACCTCATCATACAACTGTCAAGTGATGGTAATAGGCAAAGAGGTAAGTATTGCGACATAACTTAGACATGCATTGATGCGTAAATTACAGACTTGAGTGCAACATTCACAAAGAAGAATACAAAGAGATATCCACTTTCCACTTCACAAGCAAGTCCTGCAATACATAAGAACCAACCATTTTTCGCCACAACATTAAGTATGTCAGTAAAATATTTGCTTATGTATGCTAGTTGTTACATGTTACCCACCCTCAGTGGTGAGTCCATGTTTGGACAAAGGTGGTCAACTAACCCCCCGATGCAAGAAAATCTCATAGCAACCGCGGATATTGATCCCTGGAAGTCTTGGATGGCTCGAGAGGAATGCCCACCAATTGTTTGTCAAAATTCCAGAATGATGTTGTGTTGCACATAGTAGCACCTACGAGCCAGGTTTTCTCTTTTTCATTTTAAGGACCCAGCCAAAACGACGCCATTTTGGACCAGGTCACTTAAAATAAAATTTAACCAAGACAAAACGAGGTAGTTTTGGATCACGTAAAGAGGAAAAAAGAAAAAGCAGTAGAAGAAAAAAAAGCCCCCCAATACCCCATTTGCTCTTCCAACTCATTCTCCATATATAGTTTTTCTTTGTATTGCATTATGTGGATGTTAGAGTTCTTAACTTTCTTATGTCTTAGCAATTTCATAGTTCATAGAAAAAGAGAAAGTGCCTTATGTCAATAGTTATATGTATTTTTCTTAATTGAAGTTGGTGTTGCACTCCACTTTCTAATTGTTGGTTTTATTATTGTTTTTCAATATTTGTCTAATTACTTCCTTGTTATCTATTAATTTGTCGTATCATTTATGTCAGAGATTCATTTAGGTTTAAATTCGATGATTTTTATTAACACATAACTTGGATATTTATACAAGAGATGGATACTTGGGCTCCAAGCATATTCTCATTTTGTACAACTACATATTATTACACAAGATTACAATATCACAAGATTGTGTTTCCTGAATTGGTGCTGCAACAATAGTTATGCGGTCGATTGGTCGGCTTGAGATTAGCACTTATCAGGGAGTCATGCATTAGCGGATGGAGGCTCTTGAGGATTATAACCGGTCAGCTAAAAGTGTGGCGATCGGTCGACTAGAAGTGTTGTGACCGATCAGCATATGATAGTGCTTTATTACCCTTTACAAGCTGATGTGCAAAGAGCCTAACAACTTGGATTTGGGAAACAAGAATAGAGGAATAGGTATGCCATTCGTAAAGATGTCGGCAAGTTGGGTATGAGTAAAAACATAATGAAGATGCAACAAACCGCAACCACAAGTTCACGAATGTAATAATAACCCTAACATAATGCTTGGTACGTGCATGGGAAATAGGATTTGAAGCAAGGGCAATGAACCCGTATTATCACACCGAAGCAAAAGAGGAGAGGGCAAAATGACATGTAATTAACATAAGAGCTAATGAATCCATGAAATTTCCATAGTAGTAAAGGCTAACTGACAATACTTAGATTCGGTGCTAGAGTGAGAGATGATTAGTTGCAGTAGACAAGATTGGTTCCAAAATAAATGTAATATCCTATTGTAGATAATCATCAGGATTGGCGGCATAGTCGGCTTCAAAAGAGGCAACCAAAAATGAATCGCCGGTTCCAAAAATGAGGTCATCATGGGAAGTGCCAAGCATGTAATGGAGAATGCATTTAACAAGCTTCCAATGAATATTTGTCAGATGATGCATAAACTAACATGGTTCATAGCAAAGGAAATATTAAGACGAGTGATGGTGAGATATTGAAGGGCTCCAACAATACTACAATACTTGGTGGGATCAGATAGAGGGGTGTCATGAACATAACTCAATTGAGAACCAATAGTAACAGGAGTGAGGCAAGGATTACCCTCATGCAATGCAGCATGTTTGAATAATTCTACCTCATATTTAGCTTGAGTCAAACATAAAGCATATATAGTACGCTAACCTTAATATCCAAAAAATAATTTAGGTCACCTAAGTCTTTCATGGCAAATTGACGATTGAGAGAGAGTTGATAATGGCTTGAACATGTGACAAAGCATTACTGGTAACAATGATATCATCCACATAAATTAAAAGAAACAAGAGTGGCCATCTTTGTGAAAAACAAACAAGTATCCGCCTTGAAAGCAGTAAAGCCCGAGTGAAGAAGAAATGTGGAGAAGTGAGAGAACTATCTAAGAGGAGATGCCATGGATGTGTCTCACTGTTGTTCACAGTCACGGTGTTTGCATTCTGCAATATAATATCCACTGTGGTATTGAACTTCAACCTGTATATACCATTGCTGGAAGTGGCATTTACATTCTTTGCAACGACGTATATATCATAATTCTTCAAGTCATAGTTTTCTGGAGGTGGGTTTTGATCAAACACATGGTTTAAGTTTAAGTTTAACTTTTTCTTTAGAGCTATTAAGTAAGGTTTGTGGGGGAGAGAGAAAAATACATTGTTTAAGGACCATATATAGTACCCATTTATCTTATTTTGTATGTTGAGAAGCACAATCACTTTGTTTGAAGTGAAAGGAGGGGAGTGAATGAAACTTTTATGTGCTTTGAGAGCAAGGCTCTGTGCCAATCTTGGTGCAGTGTCATTCCACAGAAGGCCTGTGGTTGGAAGAGTTGGAGGGGATTTCTTGAAATATTTTGGATAGTAATTGAGGATTGCTAAGCCAGTTGGGGTTACAGGTTTTCTGCTAACTACATTTGTAGTCACCCAGTAGTTTCTTGATGGGTCTTGGTTTGCTGTTACTAGGACAAAATGTCTGACCAAGAGTAAATATATAGGTTTTTAGTCTCAAATGGCTCCTATAATGCCCATCAGCTTCAACAACAGTCATATTGTGACCCTGAATTAAAAAAAAAATTTACTAACAAAGATAAGCTTTATAACATCAACACATTTGAAACTTTCAAAGACTTGGTGAGGTTTACGTTATCTCAATTTGGAAGCTGAGAGCTTATAAAGAAGTAAAGCTACCAATCCTTAATCGGTACGTTTTGCCAGGGATGAATATCAAGATATAGGGAGAACATTCTGGGTTTGTCATGTTACAAACTCCGGCTTCTAAGCTAGGAGTTGCTAGTAGAGAGTAGTTGAACCTCCCTATTCCATTAATCAAAAGTTATTGAAAATTAATGGAATATAAATTATCAACAATGCAAAATAGTCCATGTATGTAATTTCAATCAATGGATATAGTCATTTACCTGAGGCTCCCCAACCCAAACAAAAGGTATGGAAGACAAGATTGGCGAAGTTTAAGATCTTCAAAGCCAAGAGGTTGCTGCATATACTCATCTTCAAACAAATAACCATGGAGAAGGAAGTGTAACCATCAATGAGGAAGTACCACGAGAAGATGAGGGAATCGTTGGAAGAATTAGAAAGAAAAAAAAAACATGAAGAGGAAAAGTGGATTCATCAAAAATAACATGACGAGAAAGGTGAACATGACCATTGCTTACACCGATATCCTTGGTAATTGAGAGACTAACATATGAAAACGCATTACTTAGAACGAAATTCAATTTTATATTTATTGCAAGGACTGAAGTAAGGATAAAATGCACACCCCAAAATATGGAAAGTAAAATAGGTGCGATGAAGACCAAACAAACATTCAGAAGGAGATATATTGACTTACAGGAAAATGGATAATTAAGTAGGTAAGGGTTTACAAGCTTCAACTCTAAAGGAGAAGGGCATGTGAGCGATAGCTAAGACAGTGAGAGCCATGTCTATGAGATGACGTTTACATTCGGTAGCCTCATTCTGTTCAGGTGAGTGAGGGTTAGAAACATGGTGGAACAAACACCACCCCCACCAATAGATAAAATCGGGGATGTCCAAATATCACAATGAACTAATTGTAATGGAACACTAGAAACATAAAAACATAATTGAAAAGGTAAACAAGTCGTTTTACCGATAGTAAGTTGGAACAAAATTGACTACTAGTAGAACCACTAAGAGAAATATGAGCTGTAAACTTCTGAAAAATAGCAAGAGATGGATAACCTAAGCATTGATGCCGCACAGAAGAGGAAGCATGGGGTACTGAAGAGAGTAATGGCGTTGGCTAAACATTGAGAGGAGGATGGATTGTGCCAAAACAGATAGAGATTATTTTCACTCTTGTCGTGGAAAAACGTCTTCCATGAGATGAGATCCTTCACATAGAAATCAAATTGGGTGAAAATGAAATAAACAAAATTATAATCAGCAAATTGATGAACACTGAGTAAATTTGAAATGCATAACAGTGAAGAACTTTATTCAAACGAAATTGAGAGATGGAACCATAACTAATTTTAGAAATTTGCAAACCTTGACCATTACCCACAAAAACGTGATCCTAACTACCATAGTTGTGAGAAAGCTTAGTACCACTATTTGTAACATGAGTAGAGGAACCACTATTGGTAAACCATGTTTGTGACTGAGTTGGAGAGTGGGAGGCGACCATGGCATGGGGAGCAATATGAGGGAGAGAACAACGGCGAGCCATATGACCAAATTCACTATAATTATAATGTCCTTGAAAACCAACAGGGTTACCATAAGAGGAGGAAGAGAAGCCACCACATCCAGCACCGAAGGGAACATAATTTGGGCCTTTGGAAGGGAGCAGAAGAAGGCCACAACTAGGAGAATGACTAGGACCAGAAAAGCCACCACAAGAACCAAAATTACCACCACAACGACCACGATTAACAACATGATGACGAGGAAGTGAAGAGTCACGACCACAATTAGCATATAACATAGTGGTTCTAGAATCAAAAGCAATGGAAGTAGTCTTCTAGAAGGGTTTCAACAATCAACATCATCAAGAGCAATAGGATTTTCACGAGATTGAATAGAGTTGACGACGCTCTCATACGTTGGGCTGACACTATTAAGTATCAGGTCAATAAGATCATCGTTATCCACAGGTTTGTCGGCAAGATCCAAATTATTGACAATAGTATTCATTTGATTGGCATATGTAGTAATAGAGGAGTTGCCATGCTTGGTAGTTTGCAATTGATGCTTCGACTGAATAATACAATAGCAAGACTTGGAATTGAAACATTTTTCCAATGAGATCCGTGCATCATGAGCAATTAAGCAGCGAGCAATAGTAGAGAGCGCACTGTGGTTGAGTGTAGAATTAATCGAACTAAGCAACTGTTGATCAAGTTTGTATCATTCCGTATAGGCAGGGTGAGGTGTGGGACCGTCACACTTGTAGAGAGAGGGACAAGGATTTGTGTTATCAACAAATCCAATTAAACTAGTACACTTCAACAAGGGCATAAACTAAGCTTTCCAAAGCATATAGTTGGTGAATAAACATCAATTGAAACTAAGATTTGGATGAATGAGCCAAAGGGAATGAGGGAGTGTCGTTAACTAAATCAATTGAAAATTTTGCATAAACCATACATTTCATATAAGGATCTTGTGAACAAATATCCACAACAAGACAAGCACCAACTTCATCAAGGAACAGTGTTGTATTGTTGCAATATAAATGCAAATAAATGAACCATGCGTTTAGGGTTGTAGGACTTCTCTCTTCTTCTTCTTCTTCTTCTTCTTCTTCTTCTCCTCTCCCTAAACCCCATAGTAAATTAGACAGAGAACATATGTCTATAATACTAAACATCAATGCAAATGATGAAAGAGGCGAAGATATAGAAAAAGCAATGGGACGTTAATTGTGCAACAATCAACGAGCTCCAGGAGAATTACAACTCTTGCAAAAGAGTTGACAACGAACAAACCACCACAATAGAAATAAAGCAAGAGAAAGCACAAACCAAAGGTAATTATAGAAGACAAGAAAAAAAAAACCCCAAATTTAAGGGCCAAAAGAAAGTATTAGTGGAAAAAGGTACTCAACGAAATTAAATCTCCCCCATATTTATTCATAGATCCGCCACTGGATGAGAATAAGGTAAAATATTAATTATATTATGTAATTTGTCATATTTATGCTATTTGCATGGCTGTGAAATTTATATATTGTTTTGTTTGTATCAAGGATCTTGCATAAAAGAAGTTGAAAACATCACTTTGAATGATTGAGATGTGAGATGGTGAGATGAAAATCGGAAATGCCAATATCAAGAATTCCCATGATAAGGCTGTGGTTAGAGTATTTAAAAAACATCTACCATTGGACAACTTATTTTATGGTGCTATGTGTAAGTTTTATGATTCTACCATGGCTCAAACCTTATAAAGAGTAGAAAAATACATCAAGGGGTTGCAAGAACAGCCACACAAAAATGGAAATATCAGTAAAGCTAGCATGCCTCTAGAGATAACAAAGAAAATTCTCCATGAGATAAAGAATCAGTCTTGGTTTAAAAAATAACTTCTTCTTAAACAAGACCCATTGAAGAGGATATGGAACAACTATTGTGCCTTCTATGAGAGACACGTGAAGGAAATATGTATATAAATTCAAATTTAATAGATCTTAGGCTACAACAAGCATGAATCAACTATTCAAGAGGCGGATGAGAAACTTTAAATCATCTTGAGCCTAATACTATCCATCTTCCCAAGTATCTTTCTAGGTCTAATCGCATTTATGCCCAACATATCAAAATCCTAGAGAAAGGATGAGACTTTCTTACCCTTGAAGCATTCTTTGATGGTCTCCAAGTTTTCACCTTTGGAAAGCCTTCTTCCTTGCTTAGTCTCAATAGATTCCCCATAAAGATACTAAAGTAGATATCCTCTAGTTCATACACACCAAATAGACTGAAGAGGTGAAGAAGATGACCAAAAGTAGGTGAGGTGCTAGCCCTCTCCTCTAAGACCGATTTTTAGCAATTAATGGAGAGAGATGATCTCTCCTCTCTCTTAACACCACACTCAAACTTAGGAGGCTTAAACCCTAGAGAGGAAATGACCTAAGTGTGACTTATATAGGCCACACAAAAGATGGAGCCAAAAACCCCACCCTAAATTTTGGCCACCCCACCCTAAATTTTGGCCATATGTCCTTTAAGCTTCTCTTAGGCTTCATTTCACTTGTGTTGTCATACAACACTTGTTCCTAGGCCCAATAGGTCCTTGGGCTATTTTGCCATTTGGCCCAAAATGTCTTTAAACCACAAACCGAGTCCTACCATCAAACTAACTTCATAATTAACAATCAAATTATGAGTTATGACTTAACCATTAAGTCATGACCGTAGTCCATATAGTTTGACTTGGTCAACTATTTTGGTTAACCGAGTTGACTTTGACTTTGACCATTGACTTTCAAAGTCTTATTTTCTTCATTTATTCTCTTATTACATTTATCGGTGTACGATCCATTGGTTCAAATTTTCGAGGCAGTGGGTAAGTCTGGTTCCTCTTAACTGAGCATGAATTAAATCCCATCATTTAATTCTCCGTATTGACAAAGACTAATTTGAATTAGACTTTACTGGGCTTCCACAACCCATGAGTGACACTTAGCAGTCTGTCATGGCTACCCAAGCTAATTAGAAAGGTGAAGAACCTATTCAAGTTGAATTGTTGTGTAATTGAGTCCTTCTCTAGTACATTGCTTCTAATTCGAATTATCAGGGTATGGATACTTTTTTCAAAACCCTAATATGAATTCTCCACTTATATGATTACATTGGTTATGTCTAGAAACTTCCATTCTAGTCATATCCACTACTCTGCAGAGATTTCCTCAATCATATCTTTGGAGGTTTCTATCTCATTATTGAGAGCAGACATCCCTTGTTGTACATTCACTTGTCTATTTGAACTTATCGAGAATCCTGAAGACCACCTATTGAATCTTATCTGTCGATTGTATAGTAATTTCAAAGACAAACGACTAGGCCACAAGACAACTATGATGTCTCAAGTCAGAGGACTAGTTCGCAGTATTGCAACTTATGAGGTCTAGTCTAACATGTTAGTAAGACCCCTATCTTAGAACTTGTAGTTTGATCGCGTTTAGTGTACTTATCTCTATAAGCACCTACACACTTATCTCCCAATCGCGTTTCGATGCAATGCCTTAAGACTAGTAATTCTCTCAATCGAGGGGATATAGTGTGTACCATTTTTTGTGGATGATCAATGCCCAATTGATAATCTTATGACCTGGAACGTTTAGGAAACGATGTGGAAGTATGAGAAGTCTCCTTATATCCAATCTCGTTGTATAGCTCTCATACTATTTCATAGTCCAAGGACTTTTATTTTATTGTTATTATTATTGAACAAATATCATGGTTGAAAACAAGAATCTTGCTCATAAGTGATGGCGAAATATCCAGAAAGCAACATCAAATGTTTGGCTTTAGAGCATATTTCTAACAACACGACCACTTTACCATAGAATTTAAGGCATGAAAAAGTCATATTGATGGTCTAACAAGACCTTTACATGGAGTACATAGCCCATAGGGCCATGGATAAAATAGAAGAAATGCACACACTATGATCGTGGGCCCATAGAAAAACTTTTTGTATCATTGCTATCATATTGTGATAAAATATGCTAGAAACAAGCGTACACTTCATAAACCTAAACAAAAAGAAAGAGAGGGATGATGTGATAGATGTACAATGGGAAATTTCTGGGAAAAATGTGGGGTTTAGATAGTAACTGAAGTGTCCCAATAGAACTTCCCAAAATCGAAATTAAGCTTACGGAGAAAACACTATTCTCTCTAAAGCAGGGCCGCATGAACCCTATCCTCAAACTAACAATGTACGTCCTTGAGGGGGATGAGATCACTACTTCTCTTTCCCTCCTCTCCCTCTTCTATCTTACTTTATTCATCCCAATTGTGAGTGTGCAGTAAGCTCTCTCTTATCTGCTGGGTATGAAACTCTCTCTAAGAATTGGTGACCCCTTCTTCCTCTATGTGGGTTTAATCGAAGGCTTGATGCCTCTCTTTATCTGCCCTTCCCTAGATCTTCACAAACCATCCATTCCTATGCATCTTCCTCCCATTCTCTCTCTAAACCACTCATGTCTCTTTCGAAAACCTCTGCTCCCAATCTGTCTCCTCGTTTTTCAATCTTGCCTTACCTTTTGGTCATAGCTATCAGCCCTAAACGTGATTCCCTACATACCTCCCGAAATGTGTGTAAAACTCTAGGTCGGGTGCACCACCTCCTTTCTATTTTTGTTTACTAGCTCCTTTGGCTTTGGGTTGTGTTTTTCCCTTCGTTGTTGTGTTATTTTTGGTGCATTGGCGGGCATGATTATGGTGGAGTTGGTGTTGATCGTGTTGATGTTTTTGTCTTGTAATGGTTTATTGGTTTTTATGGCAAATATGTGGGTATGGGCTTTGTTGCATGGTGTTTTTATGTGGTGGCAAGGTCATCTCTCAATTTCTTCTATTAAAAAAAAGGGTTTTCTCTCAACTTTGGCCACGGGGGTGTATGATCATGTCTTCCTAGCAGCATCCTCGACTATGTTGCCTTTGTGCTAGGGTTTGTCAAAAACCAAATTTTCGGTGTGGGTTTTGGTTGGCCTTATGCCTCTCGTAGGCTAACTGTCAATAGTGGACTATTTGCTTTTGTGTGGAATTAAGATGGCCAAGAATTCTAACCGCGGGCCTTATATATGGCCCTTAGGTGAGGCCTTATCTCTTAACCATTGGATCAAATTGGTTAGCCTGATCCTGTGGTTAAGAGATAGGGCCTCACCTAAGGGCCATATATAAGGCCCTCACTATAGAATGACTCATAAGATGGCTTTTATTTGGGCTTTTGGCCTTATTATGATGCTTTTGTTGGGCTCACATGGTGTTATTGAAGCATCTGGGGCAAATACTTTTTTGGACTTTAATGAAAAAGCATTATGCCTAGATCTCTATATTAGTATATTGAGCTTACTCTTTGTAACTGCCATATTGTAATCCTTCCCTAGTAATGAATTCTCATTATAACCCAAAAAAAAAATTCGAAATTAATCTTAAAGCTTGGATATGGCTCTTGTTTATGATAAAGACCATATATACCTATGATTGCTTTACACATATTCTTTTCATATTGGAGGAGAGTGCTCTTACATTGACCTGTAATGAGAAATGTTAAAATATTAGCCAATGCAATGTTGCGAGGGAATTCAATGCAATGTTGCGAGGGAATTGGATGTGATATGACCACTTCAAGTTCAAACTTTTGTTTCATTAACCTGAATGACCAGTGCACATTGTTTCATTAATTAGTCAAAGCACTGGCGGACCCATAGAGGCACAAGGAGATGTAGCTGCACCTCCTCTCGCCGAAAAACGCTTTGGAGGTCGCAGTTTTGCCCCTCTGGTCTGCCATGGAAATGCCCACCAATTGCTCAATGAAATGCCTAAGCAAAACTCCTTTATGTTTGATGTGCCTATGTTGCTGGGTTGTTGTGCGCAACATAGTGCGTGCACATTTTTTTTTTAAAAGTTCCTGGCCAAAATGACATCGTTTTGGATCGAGGCAAAAATAATAATAATAAAGAAAGATGAAACCTGCCATATGAAGTTGTAATACAACCTGCTACCATTAATACAAAGCGGAGAACCTTTCTTAATATGACGTCGTTTTGTAAGTTTATCCCTTTTTAAAACCTCCACTGTAGAAACTGCTGTCATTAATACAAAGGGGAGTCCAAATTGCAATATGAATTGAATTAAAGAAGCCTCCGTGCATTTAGACTCTTGCAATAGCCAACAGTCCCAATCAGTAGCAAACTATGCATCCGTATTTTATCTCTTTTGTTTTTTTTATCTCTCTTGTTTTTTTTATCTTCTGGTTTTTTTATAATATGTTTTTTATTTTATACCGTTATAAACATTATTAGAGCCAAATCAAAAGTTGAATAAACCAAAGAAGAGAGAGAGAGAAAATATTAGTAATTGAAGTATTAAAGTATTTGGCTGTAGTAGATATTGGCTGCTTTCTAGAAAAAGTGGTGGGCTATTATTTAATTTTTCTAAATTGAGCTTAAACAATTAAGCCTAATTAGTCATAGACATAAGATCCTAATATGTTTTAATTTTATACTGCTATAGTTATAAAAAATTTAAACCCTCATTCGAATATTGCCTCTTCCCTGGAGAATTCCTAGATCTGTTGTTGAGTCCAAGCCTAGAGCATGTGAAATGCATGAGGTGCTTGGTTTGGTTCCGCAATTAGAGATAATTGTTTTCTTCTAATTAATTAAGAAGGAAAGCATTGAACTTGAGATGTCTTTCAACTTCGGATAGGTCATTGATAATATGATTAAAAATAACTTTAACAACCAATTTTCCCTTAGATGTATAATAATTTCATATTTTCTTGATATGAAATCAAATTAGCAAAAGCCTAACCTTCATTAAAAATAGCTATTTTTTTAATACCAAATCTGCAACTTTAGTCAAATTTTGATACCTGAAGGGGTTAAGTCTAAAATTTTGGCTCAATTTGCAAATCTTTTTTTAATTTTTATAAATGACTACTTTTTATTAAGGGATCTAAATTTTTGCTTTTTTTATTTATTACAAAAATTCACTCGATAAAATATGCATTATCCAAACTATGACTGAACCAATGGGGTCTAATCAAGTGAAAAGGGGTCTTAACTTGCAGACCAAATGTCTTGTTTGTGTGTATGTTAACCCCCTCTCCCCTATAGTTTAGACTATCGCTTGTTCTAAAAAAATACATATGACCAAAATCTAAGAATAAGCGTCCCTATTAATGATCTATTTAATTATGAGTGTTTGTGAGAGAAACTCATGCAACGGGAGCACTTTTTGTTATATCTGGTCAATAACACAATAATACGTAGGATAACTTTTCTACTTGTCATTATGTTATTGGCCCGGGAGAGCAAAACAATGTTATCCAAGTTACAAGTAAGTTTGTTGCTGTTGTGGTAGAGTCAAAAGAGAAGACTTATGTGTTCTTAGTTGATTTTTTCTTTGTTCTTTTTTGTCGTTATCCACAACTAGCCTTTGGCACACGTCAATTGGTTTTTTTTTTTTTTTTCCATTCTTTTTTTTTAGTTTTTTTATTGTAAAATTAAGAAAGAGAAAATGTGTCTAGTTATGTTGTATGAAAATAGGACCATGTTCCCATTTTGTTTTTAGTAAATTTTTGTTAAAAAAATTGATATGAAAACTGTTAATTGCCAATTGCTTTTCTTTTGAGTTTTATTTTAGTTTTTCAATTTAGAATTATAAACGAGAAAATGGGTCTGGTTGTGTCCCATAACATTAATTACAATTACTGTTGATAACAATGAATAATTGAGTTTATCTGAGGAGGATAGTGACTGGAAGTTAACAATGAATGATTGAGTTGATCTGAGGAGGATAGTGGCTGGAAGTTTAGTTCCCATATCATGCTTGAAAACGTGATCATGTTATAATAAATTTAAATAATAAAAAAATTTGAAATCCTTAGATTAGTTGTATATATCATTAATTTATATTTCAATCTTAAAACTACCAATTATATGGTGTACAAACATTCATTTTGGGAAGTCAAAGGGCATTTTCGTCCATGTAAGAATCAGATAAAAGGTCAAGTTTGTACATATTATAATGCAAACCCTAGTGGTCCACGATTATAATCAAATATAATATTGATACTGTCGCTTTTAAAATTGGCACATATGAACGCATCCACAAGAAAAAAGGGGCCATTATTTCGTATCCGATCATCTTCAATACGTACTTAGTTTTTTTTTTGTTTTTTTTTTTTTAATAATTAAAATGTATTTGCAATTTGGCATACTTATTGAGTTTAAGTTGTGCCTTATTATTATAATATGAAAACATGAAAATGACATGTCTATTTTCTAGTCAACACAAACACTTTATCATGTACCCTAATCTGTCTTTTTTTTTTCTTTTTTTTAAAAATACTTTCTTTTGTTGGTTCGATACGTATTCATAAATAAAAGTCAATATGTACAATACAGATTCGTAAGTTATACGTACGTTTCCTATGAAAATGAAAAGTCAATAGAAGATTGGGAGTAGTGGGAAAACAAAGAATTTACCACTCCTAAGCAGTTAGCAATGACGTTTAATTAACATGCGGTTCATTGCATCAACATCAAATCTGGCAGATGGTTTACAAATTAAGCCACAAGCCACAAGCCACAGGCTAATTAATTCAAGGCCAACCTTTTTGATTTAAATTATGTACTATTCTTTTTTCTTTTTTCTTTTTTCTTTTTTCTTTTTTTATCAAATAATATATGTGCTATTTTGTTTAGGCCTCATCATTTGGTCTGCGGGCTCATGGGCCGATGGGGCCCGCCCCGGTCCATCGAAAAAAAACTCGGCCCGGCCCGGCCACAAAAGCCCGGTCCGTTAGGCCCGCATACATATATAATTATGTATAAATAAGAGTTTAAGTTTAGGATTATATCACTTAAATCACATATATAATTTGTTTCATTTCATTTACTTTTCTTTACTCATTCCTAGTTTATACCTGGGTGATTAGCACATTAATTTGTGTCAAGTATTAATTCAACAATTATATATATATATATAATCATATCATGAAACATAATCGTACCACCAAATATAGTCATGCTTTTCTTGAACACATCACCAAATATTTGCATATTTATTCATACCATCCTTTAAAAAAATATTTTTTTGATACTTATTATTTTTTAAAATTATTTCTTAAAACGTATTACGATCTAATGATGTAATAACCTCAAAAATAATACTTGGTTTTATTATTTTTGTGAAAAATCTTATAAGTTGTGTGACTTTATTGGGTGTTTTATGAATTTGGTTTGATGTGAAAATATTGGAATTAAGTGAGTTTAATCTCAAATTTGGACTAAAATGCCCTTATTATTAAGTTTATGATTTTTTTTAATGAATAGGGCCCGTTGGGCTTAGCCCGGGCTGGCCCGATGGGCTTTCTCAAGCTCGGCTCATGGGTCGGGCTTGGGCTTTGAATTTTCTTAAAAAATCAGACCCAGCCCGGCCCGATATTTTCTCTCTCTTCTTTAAAGCCTGTCCTGGCCCATTGACGAGCCCTAATTCTATTTGCTGCTACAACACGAAAAAGGTAAGCATTAGAAAACACCATTTAAAGATATACGTAGTTACATACTAGACTCTTCGCACGCGCTTCCATGCCTGCGAGAGATTTTTTTTATAATTATTTATAATTTATTTTATAATTTAAAAATAATAATTGGTAGTTGTATTCCATAAAAATAGGATCTATTATATAATTTTTATTTTTATTTTTATTTTTTTAAATATGAAAAATATAAATTTACCATATTATCTTTATTTAATTAATAATTTTTATTTTTATTTTGCATGTTCAACTCTATAAGCTCAACTTAGGAAGACGGTGATTAAGACAAACCCTAGCTAGCTAGACTTTGAATCTAGGGCCAAGACAAGTTGCTATAATAAAATGAGGTAATTAAATGCATGCAATGCAATGCGATGGACCTACGGCATTGATAAAGTTCAGTTGAGAGGCAATGCCTTTGAGTTTGGGTAATAATAATAAGTCTGCATTCCGTGTAGTTTCCAATTAATAATGGGAGTCAGAGCATGGGACTTGAAACCATCAACATCGTCTGCCGCTATATATATATATATTATGGCTGGGTTTTCATTTCAAGCATGTGGCCGTTCTTTGATGAACTTGCAACTAATTGTTTATATAATTAATTAACTTTTCTCAAGTGGCATGTAATTAATATAATTAGAAGTTGATCATTTCCATCATTCCATGGTTCCATATAGTAACTAACATATAATTAACAATCAAGGAAAGAATCTAGCGAAGAAATGATGAAGTGTAAAGTATAAAAAAGACCTTGACTTGCAAATCAGAGGTCTCAGGTTCGAACCCACATGGCATCATAGTTGTGCATGTGTGTGTGAGAAATCCTTCTCCATTGTAATTTAGACTATCGCTTGTACTTAAAAAAAAAGTTCATTGAATTTCATCCAACAACGACAAGACATTCCTTATTAGTTGAAATACTAATAAATAATTCGGTATAAAATTTGGGTGCAATCCACACACGTATTGTTAGTAATGCAAGTCCTCTGACTTCAATGCCACATAGGATTACATTCCTTTTATAATTTTATGATGTAATCATATATATTTTTTCTTTTTAAATTTATTTTCATATTCCAATTATGCCCTTATGATTTAAATCGGGAAAGGCTTATTTATATCACAATAATTAGCTAATTAATACAACTATTAATTCTAATTGCAATTCATAAACGGGTAAGAAATTAACTTTAGGCCAATAATTACTATATTTGATCTTTTAGTTAATTATGATTTGAATTTATAAAATATTTTCTTGTCTATCCATTTTAATTTTGAAAATCCCATAAACACGATCTGATGATACAAAAATAAATAGATAAATTTCCTATAATCTTTCTTCTTCATTTTATTCATCTTCTTCTTTCTTCTTCCTTCTTTTTCTTCTTACAATCCTATGGAGGAGGTATAATTATCTATGGACTAGGAATATACATGAATGTTAATTACCTGTGGAGGAGGTATACATATGAATGCTATTTATCTATGGAGGAGGTATACATATGAATGTTAATTACCTATGGAGGAGATATATGATACGAAATTACCTATGAAGGAGGTATACACAAACCTGCAAAGCAGGTAAATCAAACCAGGATAAATTGAGATTAATTGTAGAAATGTGATATTAATTTATTGACTGCAGTAATTAATAAATTTTAGAGGATTGACTGTACAATGGCTATATGTGTAAATGTTTTAAAAACAATGGCTAAGGCTTTGCATACTTGGCTGGCCTGCTGAGTCGCTAGACCCAATTCTACATCAAAAGAGAGGTGGATTGCATTCATAGTGCAAACTCAAAATTGGACCTATGTCGAAAGACCCCAAATACTAACTGATAAAAAAATACATATAAAATAAAACTATTAGTAAAATACCATAATCTGTCCATTGAAAAACGGGAAATCACAATATATAATAGGCATATACAATGGCGCCCCTCAAATTTATTTGAGGAATCCTCAATTCATCCTAAGTAATATATTTGATTTATATAAAGGCATCATATTCATTTTTTTGCCTTGCAACTTATTTTTGCTACTTGATTAATCGAATTTAGGGTAACTACAAAATATGACGCTTAAGATGACGTTAAAAAGAAGTAGTAATCACATGTCTAAGAGTGGTTAAGGCCGTACCACATCACGAGAGAGAGAGAGAGAGAGAGAGAGAGATTGTCAAAGCCGGCATAACTGACCACCGACCCCTCCAAATTTTAAAAGAAAACAAACCAAGACTTTCTCCAAGTCAATTTCATACCCTCTCTTGTATATATAATAACCCGCCCTTCGTCCCTTACCTAAAAGCCAACTAATAATCCTAACTCTCTCTCTCTCTCTCTCTCTCTCTCTCTCTCAAAATGGGCAATGCAGTGTCTCCGTGTTTTCCACAGAAAACAAACTTAGCTGTAAAAGTTATATTTTCAGAAGGAACCACAAGACTCCTCAGAGGAAAGCACGTAGCTGGAGAGATCATGTTCGAGTTTCCAGACCAAATGGTTTGCCATGCGGACTCTTTCTTCATCGGCCACCCCGTCCCGGCGTTAGCCATAGACGATGAGCTCATTCATGGACAGACCTACTTTGTTCTCCCCCTTGATTGCTTCGCATGCAGGGTCCTCTCGGCCTCCTCGCTCGCCGCCTTAGGCTCCTCCTCAAGCCCCAACAAGAAGGCTCCGATTAATTTCGGAGAGTCCCCGTTCGAGTACATAAAGGGTTCGAACGGGAAGGTCTTGATCAAGGTTGTGCCAGACTTCATAACAAGGCTAATTACAAGAGCTAATAATAAGGAAATTGACGGGCCGCCTGTTACTAGCCCTAGCAATAGTTTTCTTTGTAGCACGCCTGAGTTGCAAAAGCACTATGAACAGCTTGTTGGGTCTAAAGAGCAATTGTGGTCGCCTAAGCTTGATACCATTTCTGAATACAAGGTTAGGTTTTCACCATGCAAATTCATAGGGCTGGAGTGGAAACAGAAAGAGAGTGAAGTCATGTAATTGTTTAATCTCTTTTATTAATTGAGTGACAAAGTTAATTGGTTAATTTACTACCAGCTAGTACATATTGTGTTTTCTTCATTCCTGTGTCCTGATTCATTCATGAGTTGTAAAAAGTTGATTATATAATAGGAAATTAAAATTGCTTTCTTAGTTGTATATAATCATCTTTAAATTATCTACCCCTAACTAAAAATTTATTGTAATTTAGTTTGTATTCCTTAATTTCTTGGACATAATCAACCTATGATTATGAATATATATAAAGGTTTGATTAATTAGGATGCATGAATACAGTCCCGCTCACCGAAGGACTTAAAAATGAGGTCCTCACAAGCCTTAATCCAATGACCCATATAATTGGTAATTTAAACCTGCACTCATGCTCCCTATTTTACCAAAACAAACCCCAATTATTCTAATTTAAAAACCAAAAACAAAGATGCAAACAATATTCGAAGTTTTTTTGTTCTTTCAATTTTTTCGTTTTTGAAATTGGGGAGAGATGGGTAGAGAAAAGGAGTTCAGGGAGTGAGATCCATCAATGTCGTTGGGGGTGGGGGGAAGAGTGCGGTGATGGGTGAGTTGGGGGAGCAATTGCTATGATGGGTGGGTGGCGGTGTGGGGGTGTAGCTTGGGCGTGGGGTTTGGGAGTTCGCAGTAGCCCGCGTGGCTGGATCTCTGTGGCCAACAATGGTGCCTCAAAGCCTTGTGACTACTGTACATGTTGAATTTTTTTTATTTATTTATAAAAGATATACGAAATACGAGGTTGCTTTGCATCTTCCTAGCTAGGGATCATGCAGCTTCTTGGTTTGATTTTAGATTTTGAAACTGTGATGGTATTTTGTTGTTGCTTTTTTTTTTTTTTTTTTTTTGGGTGAGAAGACGGAAGAGGGAAGAGGGGAAGGGATTTCTGGGTGGGCACCATTGATTGGAGCTGCCGGTTTAAGGTTCCGACAAGGTTCATATGGTGGGGGAAGTTGAGAAATTGAATGTGAATCCCTACTTTTAATTTTAGTTTCTTTTGTTTTTTTAAATATATATATATAAAGCAAATGACAGAGAATGGTAAAACATTTAAAATACCAGAAAATATCATTGGTTAATGCAAATATGAAGAATGAAAATTATTAATTTAATAAGGATAATATGGTAAATTCACACTTTTTCATATATAAAAAATTAAAATTAAAAGAAATTTCAGATAATGGATCCTATTTTTATGGAACACAACTACCCATTATTTTTTTTAATTCTAAAAAAAACCCTCTTGCGGGCATGGAAGCGCGTGTTGAGAGGCTAGTTAGAATAATTAGAGTTTGTTCGGGTAAAATAGGGAGCATGAGTGAGAATTTAAACTACTAATTATGTGTCATTAGATTAATTCAAGAGCCTTTATCAAATAGGGACCTCATTTTTATGTCCTTAGGTGAGCAGAATTGTATTTATGCATCCTAATTAATCAAGGGTATTGTTAAAAGAACTCTAAAATTAATTGAGTACACCATATTACCAAACTATTTATTGAATGACTAATTTACCCAAATATAAAATGAACAAAATGGATATATATTGGATTGTGAAACAAATATAATTTTAATAAGTACATCATACTCACCATATTCAACCCCAATCAAATGTAAGCGAAAAATCCTACTTCTAAAAACCCAAACACGCCCAAGCAAATAGAACCAAACTGTGATATTTTTGTGATAATAGTATGTGCCATACGGGCTTTATTTAAATGTGGTTGAAAATTGAGAATTTGTGAATTTGGATGACCATTTCATATGAGAATTCATTTGTTTCTGATATCAAAGTTTGAGTCTTTGAACTCTTTGAAAGAAACCCATCTCAATTATCATAATTCTTTCAGCTTCCATTTGTTGGTTTGCTGATCTTTGGTAATTTTCTGCTTCATCTTCATTTGTTCTAATTTACTGTTTTTGAAGGCTTTGAAACAATCAC
The DNA here is from genome assembly GCF_902201215.1 of Prunus dulcis. NCBI lineage: Eukaryota > Viridiplantae > Streptophyta > Magnoliopsida > Rosales > Rosaceae > Prunus > Prunus dulcis. The sequence continues at coordinate 20,277,000 of NC_047653.1, read as the reverse complement.
ATCCCATCACTTTGATCACAATTGTTTCACCTTCCATTTGCTGATCATTTGGTTTTTGATCATTTTTTTCGTTTCGTCTTCTTTCTGTTTTCACTTGGTGATCATTGATCAGTGAAAGCTTTAGGAAATTCACATGTGATGCAATCTTGAACTAGAGAGTCAGAGGCAAAACCCAATTGGCTTATTCTTTTGTTTGACCAGTCTAATATGGCTTTGAGATCGTTGTAGAACCATAATTCAATTTATAGTTAAAATAGTTTCCTTTTATTGATTTATTTATTTGTTTGTTTACTTGCTTCGGCGTGTTAGGATATATCAATGGTATTTTTGGTAGTTAAATAGGGTATATACTTAGTTAATTTTACATTTTAATTTAAATGTGTACTCAGTTAATTTTAGAGTTCGTTTAACAACATCCTTAATCAATACTTACAATAAAGGAATACAAACTAAATTACAATAAGGAATACAAACTAAAGTACAATATATTTTTAGTTAGGGATAGATAATTTAAAGATGATTATATACAACTAAGAAAGCAATTTTAATTTCCTATTATATAAGCAATTTTAATTTTGATTATATACAACTAACAAACCCTAATTATTCTAATTAAAAATATTTGTGACTTTTTAAACTAAGGAGTATGGTCAGAGTTGAAATTTTATAAAGAGCTCATAAAATAGTTTTTTAGTATATTTAGCTAAATTTTAGCTGAAAATTTGAGAGCATGAGCATGATTGTGCATGCTCTTAGCCTATTGACAAGTCCATGGATTTGTGATACAAGGAAAGTGATCTAAAGATTTTAAACGAAGAGAGACCTCTCCTTGTAACTCACACTCTAAAAGTTCCTAGTCATAGGATCGTTCAATTATGCATTGATGAACTGCAAAGAACTGCACACACTATATATGCCCAACTGCCAGAATGACTAGTCTTTAGTCATTCGTGCAAGGACGCTAGTATAACTGTGTAGATGCTCGCTAGAGAGTGAGTTCATTGAACGCGATCAAACTAGAAATCTTCAATTAATGGAAGTTTGACTTACATGTCAAACAAGATTTCTGATGAGGCCCAAAAAATCTAAGGCTGGACCCAAACATATTTCTAATTCAATGCAACGCTTAATCGGGGAAAAAGCCCAAATAGGATACGCAAGAATTTGTCGAATGCCCTTACACGAGTTGTGGGCCACATGCCACGCCAAGCAAACACGCAACATGCCAAGTGAAAGCAGTTAAGTTTGACATCGAGCCGCGCTACAAGTTTAAGTGGACCCAAGCCACGCGAATGCCTGAGGCTTGCTGAGTAGGTTATGGTATGGATGGTTACAAATATTCACGAGGCCCATTGAAGGTTCAGGGGATGGAAGTTTTGGGATACTTGGGAATACCAAAATTTAAGCCCATTTCTTGAGCCCAAACATATGGGTAAGCAAGGGAGAGGAAAAAAAAAAAAAAAAGACCCAATGCCTTAGGAGGATATCCAATAGTTTGCAATGCTTAGAAAAATCTTGCACCAGCTAGGATGCCCAGCGCCTTGACAAAGAACGAAGCAAATAAGTTGTTTCCAGCAGCATGATGAAACCATGAAGGATTAGCTGGCGCTGGAAATAAAATGCCAACGACCCAATACCTTAGAAAAGCCCAGCCCATTACCTTATAAAATATCTAGCATCGTATCTAGCTTGTCAAAAAACCCCAGAACGAAGTCAAATAGCAGGCCACTATAAAAACCAACCGAGATTCATGTACGGAAGAGGAATACCCATTAGACTAACGCCTTTACCACTGTTTCTTTCTTCTGCAAGCTCTAATAGGAAAACCAGAATAAAAAGAAGGTGGCGCCTCACTCACATGGAGAGGTCCAGCTGCATGAAGATCTTGGAACCTCAAAAGGCTTGGTGCCTATACGCTCAGGCTGGGGAAATTTCACCAAATAAGAGTGAATAGGAGAAAGTGAAGGAAAAGGGAGAGGGATGCTTGATAAAATTAAAGGTTCCAGTGCCTATAAAAGGAGACTCATTCGGCCCAGCAAACACACCATCATCTAGAGCACGACCAAGCTTTTGTCGATCAGCTTGAAATTTACTCAAGACACCCCTCTCTTCCTTAGTCAAAATCTTCCTAAATCTCTCTCTCCCTTACTTTAAGCCTTTGTTTCCATTAGAAATTCATGCTCTTTCTCTCTATTGCTAAACTCGTGAAGGCTTAGCTCCCATGCCACAAGCTTCTCAAGCCAAGCCATATTTTTAATCTGTCACGTTCATCTGGTTATTAGTGAAAGGAATCCAAGGTGTTTTCTAAGGTTTCACAAACTTTTCAAAACTCTCTTGGAGCCTGATTCTCGAACTCAGGCACATGGGCAATTTTGTTTGTCTTTTCCTTACGGCAGCCCATGTAATAACCCAAAACAAAATATTCTAAAAATTAGGATTAATTTATTCTAGCAAAAAGATGATTTTGACCTCGCATTATTTAATAGGAAAAAAGTTGACTTTTTGACCGAGAAGGAATTTGGCAATTCTGCTTACGCCGTTCCGTAGAGCACGACGAAACGAGTTCATAGACACGGAGTAGACTCGAATCGGAGTTGTAACGAAGAAAATACGGTCAAAACACTGCGAAGGGCAAAACGGTAATTTGGATAAAAAGTCAGATTTTTATCCCTTTTCTCCTCTCTCTCCTCAGTTCTCTCTCCTCTCTCTCTCTCTCCCGCGCGACCAGCAGGGGCCTCCCCTTCCCGTCGCCACAGCGGCCACCACACGCCGTCCCGATCTCCGGCACAGGTACCAACGGAACCACCTCAGCCCCGCCGTCCTTCCCCGACCCGTCGCCGCCCTTGGGCCGCACGGAACTGGCGGGAAAATCGTGATTTCCGACCGGTTTTCATCCAAACTTCTCTCCTTTCGTTCTCCCTCAATTCTCAACCAAATCGTTCGAGTAAGGTATGGATTCTCACCTATTTTTCATGCTCTAACTGCTGGTTGGCTGGGTTTTGATCGATTTTAGCTGTAGAACACTCGATTTTCGAATTGAAAATCGGCTGACCTTCGGCCGCCGTGATCGGCCATTTTTGGCCACTTTTTGGGGTATGTCCAAGAACAAAAGTGACTCCAAATGGGGTGTTTTACCTAGGATAGGAGTTTGGAGTCTTGGTTTTGAGTTTTTCCGGCGACCCGTTATCGCTTTGGACACCCAAGCTGCCGACGCTTGTGGCAGCGCGTGGGTGAGGGTATAGTAGCAATTCTGTGTAGTTTTGCGATCCTCGTGTTGTCACGAGCGCGTAGGATTTGGCGGATCTTGATTTGGAGTCCGTTTGAGCCCCGAACGGATTTTCTATATTGCGCGATTCCTGGGTGCAGTATTGTCGAGCCGTTGGATCGCACTCAACTTTGGGTATGTCGTTCTACATGATTTCAGGATCGTGTAAGATTCGACGGATTGCGAATTGGAGTCCCGGATACTCCGAAATCGCGAACCTTGGGGCTAGGGTTTGGATTTTAAGCGATAACGCGATTTTGGCTAATCCGACCGTCCATTTCAGACCAAACTCGCAGGACATGGGTCTTTCCCTGTGAGGAACCTTTAGAGAATCCCAGATTGGCCATCGGAGATCGTGGACCCCACGGAGTTCCGGATCGGCCGGTCTGACAGTTTATCGCGTAGTACAGCTTCGGATCTTTTAAGCCGTTCTAATTGTCTGAAAAGCTAAAGTTGGCATAGGAGTGACTTTAAATTGAGTGCACGCATTTCTAGGAGCCGGTGGGTCAGGGTGTTTAATTTAATTCTTTTATTGAGCAGTTTTATTAATTTAATCTTCATGGTTAATCAAGCACCAGAGGCCCGACAGAACCACAGGAGGGACCTTCAAAAGGTCCAGCTAGCTCAGACCAACAGTGAGTGGACTTTTCTTTTCTAAACGATTTTTATAATTAAATTTCTTATTTGATCTTGAATAAGTTTTATTAAATGTTTCCGAGCATGATTAGTGCAGTAATGTTTCTATAAATCTATGATGCTTACTTGCACATGCTAAAAAGTTATAGAAACAGAGTTTGAGACTTGTATCAGATAAGATAGCAGCATAATTTTAGATTACTGTTATTTATCAGACTTTCCTAAAGTAATTTATTTTAAAACCACCATGTACCCGTTTTTGGTGATTACCCTCAGATGGACTGATGTCTACGGACATCCAGTCTATTTACAGTTCTGTCAGTGCACTTGACATTGCCTCACGAGTTTCGGGGACGCTCGGACCGTGAGTGCCAGGATTTGCGGCTCGGCAGACTTGGTGTCCTGAGACCTGCCAGGATTGCGGCTCGGCTGACTCTGTGTCCCCGAGACCTGCCAGGATTGCGGATCAGGCTGACTACGGTCCCCTGAATCCTGCCAGAGCGGCTCGAGTTGACTTTGTGTCACCGAGACCTGCCAGCGGATCAGGCTGACTATAGTCCCCTGAATCCTGCCAGTTTGCGGCTCGGCAGACTGCGTGTCGCCGAGCCCTGCCAGGGGAATTGACGGATTTACATGGGTACACTTAGGTGGTAGTTTTAAAGGCATTTGAGTACTTTTATGCAGCCATTGCTTTCAGTCATTTTATATACCAGTTTTCTCAATATCCGTGCATATTTTATATTTGCATCGATACGTATACATATTTATGGTTATATAAATGCCTTGTATTTGAGTACAGTCGACTTTCAGATTTACATACCTATTTATATTTTTAACAGGGGTTACTATGTTATAAATTGTTTTTAAGAACATTATTTTTGTCCACTCACACCTTCAAACTTGTTTTTCGCCCCCAGGCCGTAGAAATGCGAAGGAATCCACCACGGGCCACTCTTAGCTCCTGCGCCACCCACCAAACGTAGGATTTCGTTGTAAACTACTTAAAGTCTTGTAAATATTTAGTATTTGCTCTGATATCTGGTTGGAACTGAGAACCAGAGTTGAGAATTGTTTAATTGAGTTATTCTGGCAGTTGGTGTGAAGTTTATTTGTTTGTTTAACAGGTGGAAGTTTTGGGTTTGGACAAATTACATGGGAGACTCTGCCGAATTTTCGGCAGGAGTCTAAGGAAAGTTTTAACCGTAATTGTAACGAGAAGGGTAAAAAGGTCATTTGTGCCCGACATTCGCCAGGTGTCGGACACGCACAGGACTTGGCTCGAATTCCAAAGTGAAATTGGGATCGGGTCCTGTCAACTTGGTATCAGAGCCTAGGTTTCACTTCTTGTAGACCCTAAATTGTGCTTTCTAGTGTTACTGAACACTTGTTCTTGTGACAGTTGCGTATAGGCCCGAAACGTGGTGGTTTCCGTAGGGGGACGAGACAGTCGTCCCTAGTGAGGGGACAGAATCCCCCTCCCGAACCAGAGGACTTTCCTACCCCTGAACCGGTACAGGAACCGGTTGAGCAGTCTTTTGTTGGAGGCCCATCAGGGCCCGCACCTCCCATGCCCACTATGATGGGAGATCCTAATTTTCAGCAGACCCTGGAGTTGTTGACTCAGGCCCTATCCCGGACTGGGCAGTCTAGAGACCCGTCCTTGGGATATGCTGACCAAGCAAAGAGAATTGGGGCCACAGATTTTGATGGAGATGGCGACCCAGCAGTGGCCGAAGAGTGGATAGAGAGAATGGAACGGATCATGGAAGTGATGGCCGTTCCACAGGATCGCCGAGTAACTTTGGCCATGTTCTTTCTGATCAGAAATGCCAGACACTGGTGGGAGTCAGTTAAAAGGAGGTATCGGGATTCATCAGCCATCACATGGCCAGTTTTTCGAGCTGCTTTTGACTGCTAGTACTACCCCCAGGAGTATCAGAACCTGAAGATGGAGGAATTTCTGCAGTTGGAACAGGGGTCGATGACAGTGTTGGAGTATGAGAAAAAGTTCAATGAACTATCCAAGTACTGCATACCACTGGTAGAAGATGAAAGCAAGAAGTGCCAGCTGTTTACTAGGGGATTGAAGGCCTCCATTAGAGATATTGTGATCAGTCAGCAGCTGACGAATTTTGGAGACTTGGTGATGTCAGCTTCGCTGATAGAGAGCAGTCAGATGATGGTCAGAGCACGAGGTGAACCTCGGAGAAGACAGTTTGATATGGGTGGTCCCAGTCAGGGGTCATCCAAGAGGGGTAGTTACAGTTCGGGATCGTTCAGTGGCCGCAATTATGGAGGCTTTCGACCTAGAGCTAGTTCGAGTGGAGGCTCCAATCAGAGTGGTAGTTCTGGGAGCCGTTCTGTGGGCAGTGCAATTAGAGGTTCTGGGAGACAGCCACCTTCAGCAGCAGGCAGGATGAGGAGTCCGCAGTGTAGTGTGTGTGGCAGATATCACACCGAGACCTGCCGACAGGGTACCACATGATGTTTTCACTGTGGTCAGCCTGGACATTTCTTGAGAGAGTGGCCGGTATTGCTTCAGGGTGGTGAATTAACTGTTGCATCGCCTAGAGAGGTAGGCACACAGGGCAGAACACAGTTTAGAGGAACCTCGTCCAGTGGTGGGACCCAGACTAGTGTTGCCAGCAGAGGCGGCAGTCAACAGCAAGGATGAGGTGGACGTGCCAGAGCCACAGGTAGAGTGTACCATATGTCCCAGCAGCAGGCACAAGCGTCGCCAGACGTGGTTACAGGTACTCTATCAGTCTTTGGAACTCCAGCTAGAGTTTTAATTGACCCTGGGGCTACGCACTCATTTGTTACACCTAGTTTTGCCCACAATGCTGATGTCAGACTGTCAGCTCTACGGGATGACTTAGATCTCTGTACCTACAGGAGAGATCTTTCATGTAGGTACTGTGTATCGCGATAGTGCAGTGTTAGTAGGGGATGTGTGTCTGGAAGCAGATCTGATTCCGTTGGAAATGGTGGGCTTGGATGTTATTTTGGGCATGGATTGGTTAGCCAAACATCATGCCTCAGTGGATTGTTTCAGGAAGGAAGTTGTATTCCGTAGCCCTGGACGTCCTGAAGTGACATTTTATGGTGAGCGTAGAGTGCTCCCATCTTGCCTCATCTCAGCGATGACAGCAAAGAGGTTGCTCAGAAAAGGGTGCTCAGGATATCTAGCCCACGTAATTGATACCAGAAATCAGGAGTTGAAGTTGGAAGATATTCCAGTAGTTCGGGATTTTTCAGATGTGTTTCCGAATGATCTTCCTGGGTTACCTCCTTACCGGAAGATCGAGTTCACTATTGAGCTCATTCCAGGAACGAGCCATATATCTCAAGCACCTTACAGGATGGCACCAGCATAATTAAAGGAGTTGAAGGTGCAGCTGCAGGAGTTAGTAGATAAGGGCTTCATCCGACCTAGCTTTTCCCCATGGGGTGCCCCAGTATTGTTTGTGAAGAAGAAGGATGGTACCATGAGGTTGTGTATTTACTACAGGCAACTGAATAAAGTCACAGTGCGGAACAAGTATCCGTTGCCCCGCATTGATGATTTATTTGATCAGCTGAGAGGTGCTAAGGTATTTTCCAAGATTGATCTGAGATCTGGGTACCATCAATTACGGATTAAAGAAGAAGATGTGCCTAAGACAGCTTTCCGAACGAGGTATGGGCACTATGAGTTCTTGGTGATGCCATTCGGATTGACAAATGCACCAGCTGCGTTTATGGATCTGATGAACAGAGTGTTCCGACGTTCTTTGGATCGCTTTGTAATCGTATTCATAGACGATATACTGGTGTATTCCAAAAGTCAGAAGGCGCACATGAAGCACTTGGAATTGGTGCTGAAGACTCTGAGAAGGAAGAAATTGTTTGCTAAATTCAGTAAGTGCCAGTTCTGGCTGGATAAAGTGAATTTCTTGGGACATATTATTTCTGCAGAAGGTGTTTATGTTGATCCCCAGAAGGTTGAGGCAGTAGTGAATTGGCAACAGCCAACCAACGTTACGGAGGTACGGAGTTTTCTTGGGTTAGCCGGTTATTATCGTCGCTTTGTGGAAGGTTTTTCTGCTATAGCGGCGCCTCTCACTCGTCTGACAAGAAAGAGAGTTAAGTTTGAATGGTCAGATGAGTGTGAGAATAGCTTTAACGAGCTCAAAACCAGGTTAACCACTGCTCCAGTATTAACACTTCCAGATGATAGTGGCAGTTTTGTTATCTACAGTGATGCCTCCCAACAGGGACTTGGATGTATACTGATGCAACATGGCCGGGTGATCGCTTATGCTTCCAGACAGTTAAAGAAGCATGAGATGAATTACCCTGTTCATGATCTAGAGTTGGCAGCAGTCGTGTTTGCTTTAAAGATTTGGAGGCACTACCTGTATGGAGCCACATGTCAGATCTTCACAGATCATAAGGGCTTGAAGTATTTATTCACTCAGAAGGAGTTGAATTTAAGGCAAAGGAGATGGCTAGAGTTGATCAAGGACTATGATTGTACCATAGAGCACCATCCGGGGAGAGCTAATGCGGTAGCTGATGCACTCAGCAGGAAATCTTCCGGTTCAGTAGCTTATCTCCGAGGGAGATATGTACCATTGATGATTGAATTGAGGAAGCTCATAGTAGAGCTGGGTGTGGATGAGCAGGGAGCATTGTTAGCTACTCTCCAGGTGCGACCAGTGTTGGTGGAACGAATAATAGCAGCTCAAGCAGAGGATCCTTTGATTTGCACATTACGAGCAGAGGTGGAGAGTGGTGATAGAACAGATCGTTCAGTGAGGAATGATGAAGCTCTAAAGAGGAAAATTCTCGAAGAGGCCCACAGCTCTGCTTTTGCCATGCACCCTGGGAGTACTAAAATGTACCATACTTTGAGAGAACACTACTGGTGGCCTTTCATTAAGAAGGAGATAGCAGAGTATGTCAGAAAGTGCTTGATTTGTCAACAGGTGAAAGCAGAACGATAGAAACCTTCTGGGCTGTTGCAACCACTTCCAATTCCTGAGTGGAAGTGGGAGCATCTGACTATGGATTTTGTGTTCAAGCTGCCTCGAACACGGAATAAGCATGATGGAGTTTGGGTGATTGTGGACCGACTCACGAAGTCTGCTCATTTCTTACCGGTAAGAGCAAACTATACATTAAATAAGTTGGCTAAGCTCTTCATAGATGAGATAGTAAGGCTTCATGGGGTGCCAGTCTCTATTACTTCGGATAGAGATCCACGATTTACCTCCCGATTTTGGATAAAGTTGCATGAAGCTTTTGGAACCCAGTTACAGTTCAGCACTGCTTTTCATCCTCAGACAGACGGTCAGTCTGAGAGGACGATTCAGACTTTGGAAGATATGTTGAGAGCTTGTGCATTACAGTTTCGGGAGGACTAGGACGAGAATTTGCCACTTATGGAGTTTTCATATAATAACAGTTACCAGGCGAGTATCAGAATGTCCCCATTTGATGCCTCGCATGGGAAACAGTGTAGAACTCCATTCTATTGGGATGAAGTAGGTGAGAACCGACTGGAAGTGGCAGATGACGTCGAACGGACAAAGGAATAGGTGAAGATAATCCGAGAAAGACTGAAAACGGCTCAGGACAGACAAAAGAGTTATGCAGACAACAGAAGAAAAGACCTCCAGTTCGAAGTTGGAGACTGGGTATTCCTGAAGCTATCGCCTTGGAAGGGCGTAATAAGATTTGGGAGGCGAGGAAAACTAAGTCCTCGCTATATTGGACCTCATGAGATTGTGGAGCGAGTAGGCCCAGTAGCTTACAGACTTGCCTTACCTTCAGATTTGTCTCGGTTGCACTACGTGTTCCATGTCTCAATGCTCCGGAAGTACATTTCGGATCCTTCTCATGTGCTAGAGGAGCAACCGATAGAGTTACAAGAAGATTTAACTTATGTCGAGCAACCAGTTCAGATTTTGGACCGAAAGACGCAAGTTTTGCCCTCAAGGGAGATTCCACTTGTGAAGGTCCTATGGAGGAGCCATACTGTGAAAGAGGCCACATGGGAACCTGAGGACCAGATGCGGGAACAGTACTCGTATCTCTTCGAATAACAGGTACGTAAATTTCGAGGACGAAATTTTCTTTAAGGGGGGTAGATTGTAATAACCCAAAACAAAATATTCTAAAAATTAGGATTAATTTATTCTATCAAAAGACGATTTTACCCTCGCATTATTTAATAGGAAAAAGTTGACTTTTTGATCGAGAAGGAATTTGGCAATTTCGCTTACGCCGTTGCGTAGAGCACGACGAAACGAGTCCGTAGACACGGAGTAGACTCGAATCGGAGTTGTAACCAAGAAAATACGATCAAAACACCGCGAAGGGCAAAACGGTAATTTGGATAAAAAGTCAGATTTTTATCCCTTTTCTCCTCTCTCTCTCTCCTCAGTTCTCTTTCCTCACTCTCTCTCTCCCGCGCGACCAACAGCCCCCTCCCCTTCTCGTCGCCGCAGCGGCCACCACACGCCGTCCCGATCTCCAGCACAGGTACCAACGGAACCACCTCAGCCCCGCCGTCCTTCCCCGACTCGTCGCCGCCCTTGGGCGCCCGGAACTGGCCGAAAAATCGTGATTTCAGACCGGTTTTCATCCAAACTTCTCTCTTTTCGTTCTCCCTCAATTCTCAACCAAATCGTTCGAGTAAGGTATGGATTCTCACCTATTTTTCATGCTCTAACTGCTGGTTGGCTGGGTTTTGATCAATTTTAGCTGTAGAACACTCGATTTTCGAATTGAAAATCGATCGAACTTAGGCCGCCTTGATCGGCCATTTCCGGCCACTTTTTGGGGTATGTCCAAGAACAAAAGTGACTCCAAATGGGGTGTTTTACCTAGGATAGGAGTTTGGAGTCTTGGTTTTGAGGTTTTCCGGTGACCCGTTATCGCTTTGGACACCCAAATTTTCGGCACGTGTGGCAGCAAGTGGGTGAGGGTACAATAGCAATTCTGTGTAGTTTTGCGATCCTCGTGTTGTCACGAGCTCGTAGGATTCCGCGGATCTCGATTTGGAGTCCGTTTGAGCCCCGAACGGATTTTCCATATTGCGCGATTCCTTGGTGCAGTATCGTCGAGCCGTTGGATCACACTCAACTTTGGGTATGTCGTTCTACATGATTTCAGAATATTGTAGGATTCGACGGATTGCAAATCGGAGTCCCCGATACTCCGAAATCGCAAACCCTGGGGCTAGGGTTTGGATTTTAAGCGATAACGCGATTTTGGCTAATCCGACCGTCCATTTCAAACCAAACTCGCAGGACATGGGTCTTTCTCTGTGAGGAACCTTTAGAGAATCCCAGATTGGCCATCGAAGATCGTGGACCCCACGGGATTCCGGATCGGCCGGTCTGACAGTTTATCGCTTAGTACAGCTTCGGATCTTTTAAGCCATTCTAATTGTCTGAAAAGCTAAAGTGGGCATAGGAGTGACTTTAAATTGAGTGCACACATTTCTAGGAGCCGGGTGGTCAGGGTGTTTAATTTAATTTTTTTATTGAGCAGTTTTATTAATTTAATCTTCATGGTTAATCAGGCAGCAGAGGCCCGACAGAACCACAGGAGGGACCTTCAAAAGGTCCAGCTAGCTCGGACCAACAGTGAGTGAACTTTTCTTTTCTAAACGGTTTTTATAATTAAATTTCTTATTTGATCTTGAGTAAGTTTTATTAAAAGTTTCCGAGCATGATTAGTGCAGTAATGTTTCTATAAATCTATGCTGCTTACTTGCACATGCTAAAAAGTTATAGAAACAGAGTTTGAGACTTGTATAAGATAAGATAGCAGCATAATTTTAGATTACAGTTATTTATCAGACTTTCCTAAAGTAATTTATTTTAAAACCACCATGTACCCGTTTTTGGTGATTACCCTCAGATGGACTGATGTCTACGGACATCCAGTCTATTTACAGTTTTGTCAGTGCACTTGACATTGCCTCACGAGTTTCGGGGACGCTAAGACCGTGAGTGCCAGGATTTGCGGCTCGGCAGACTTGGTGTCCCAAGACCTGTCAGGATTTGCGGCTCGGATGACTTCGTGTCTCCGAGACCTGCCAGGATTGCGGATCAGGCTGACTACAGTCCCCTGAATCCTGCCAGAGCGGCTCGAGTTGACTTTGTGTCATCGAGACCTGCCTGCAGATCAGGCTGACTATAGTCCCCTGAATCCTGCCAGTTTGCGGCTCGGCAGACTGCGTGTCGCCGAGACCTGCCAGGGGAATTGATGGATTTACAGGGGTACACTTAGGTGGTAGTTTTAAAGGCATTTGAGTACTTTTATGCAGCCATTGCTTTCAGTCATTTTATATACCAGTTTTCTCGATATCCGTGCATATTTTATATTTGCATCGATATGTATACATATTTATGGTTATATAAATGCCTTGTATTTGAGTACAGTCGACTTTCAGATTTACATACCTATTTATATTTTTAACGGGGGTTACTATGTAATAAATTGTTTTTAAGAACATTATTTTTGTCCACTCACACCTTCAAACTTGTTTTTCGCCCCTAGGCCGTAGAAGTGCGAAGGAATCCACCACGGGCCACTCTTAGCTCCTGCGCCACCCACCAAACGTAGGATTTCGTTGTAAACTACTTAAAGTCTTGTAAATATTTAGTATTTGCTCTGATATCTTGTTGGAACTGAGAACCAGAGTTGAGAATTGTTTAATTGAGTTATTCTGGCAGTTGGTGTGAAGTTTATTTGTTTGTTTAACAGGTGGAAGTTTTGGGTTTGGACAAATTACAGGGGAGACTCTGCCGAATTTTCGGCAGGAGTCTAAGGAAAGTTTTAACCATAGTTGTAACAAGAATGGTAAAAAGGTCATTTGTGCCCGACATTCGCCAGGTGTCGGACACGCACAGGACTTGGCTCGAATTCCAAAGTGAAATTGGGATCGGGTCCTGTCAGCCCAAGCTCATTCATCAGGCTGCTGGAACAAAAAAACCCCTACAATTTCATAGGTTGTAATACGCAAGGTTAATCCTTACACCTAAGGCACCAAGGTTGCCTTATGGATTTTGCGTTCTAGATATTTCACCATCACTAATGGGCAAGATCGTTGTTTTCAACCATGATATTTGGTCCATTATCAAACAGTAAAAAACAAATCCTTGGAATATGAAATAGTATGAGAGCTATGCAATGAGATTGGATATAAGGAGACTTCTCATACTGTTTGGGCCAAAAAGAAATCCACGCGCAAGCCCATCTTCGCAAAGAAAGGCCCACAAAACAAAAGAACAAAGGACTGGGCTTTCCCTTTTTTTTTTACGAAAAAAGCAGAATTGCAAAACGTCAAAATTAAATGGCAATTGACCACTAAAGCAGATCAATAAAGAAATTGAAAAAAGAATTGGATTGGGCTCAGCTTTTGAATGCTCACCATTGATCTTAAAACCCAGAGAAAGATCTTTTTGGAAAGCCTATTCTCAGAACCCGTGACTTCCTGACTTTGAAAAGTCAACAATTTCAACTATCACAAGAGACTAGAGAGTTGATTGGGAATTAATGAAAGCAGGTCATTAGCAGAAAGACTGATTTGAAACTCTGCGACTAAAAGATCAAAATCTTTTTGTATATGATTCTGCATAAGAGCGAGTGATCTTTCCAAGAGATAAGCAAACTACTATCTCAAGAGATAAGTGGGAAGCAAGGGAGCTGTTCAAACAAGAAAAGCAAACTGACCATTACGTCAGATTGTGTTCTTTCTCTTTACCAAGAACAGATAGAGAACAAAGAAAAGTTGGTCTTTCCTTCAAAAAAGCAAGGAAAAGACATCCATGAAAATTGATTATTGATGGTTCTTCTCTGCCAGAACGGATAACTTTTCTTTTTTTTTCTTTTTTTTTTTTGCATTTAAAATAAAAGATCTTTCTCTTGGAAAATTTTGCTACCCATTATTAAAAGATTAGAAGCCCCGCTCTAGCATTTTCTATAAATATGAAAGGAGGTGAACAGATTGAAAGAGCCAAAAAAATCAATCAAAAACAAAAACTCAAAATGATCACTTGATCTCAAAATCCTTCAAAACACTGAAGCAACCAAAAGCTCATTGAGCCACAAGAAAGAAGTCAGCTACAATTCAGAATCTCTAACTTCAGTTCAGACTTAGAGAAATAAGTCATTCAAAACGAGACTTCTCTCGTTACAAATTTAGTTCAGCATAAGCCAAATTAAGTAGAGTTTGGGTTTTACAAATATGAAAACCTCAACAAATTTATGGAGAGCCCTGACCAAGCAGAACAGGTACCACAGTGCAGTTCCAGCTCAATAATCATTAAGTCCAACCACTTCTTGCCCTTCCAGACTGAAAAGGTTCCAATTCTGCCCGTTCAAAAGCTTTCCAAGGCTTGAAATAGATTAAAGCTCTATCAAACTCGAACGTTGGCATCGATTTACAGCTGACAGTTGAAGGTGTTAATAATCCAGTCCAACACAGGCATACCCAGTCTAGCCCAGATCAGAAACATCTACCCAGGCAGAAATGGAAGTCCATCCCCCTTTTTGTCTTCTTTAGAATTGATTTTCCTTTTTGACTTTGTAAAAGGCAGTTCTGCCTAAAAACAGTTCACTTTCTTATCATTTATTTTGGTCAGAACTACCAGTTTTATACTGTAAAAAATTGTGAAGTCTTCACCAGTCTGAGGCAAGAAATGAACTTACTTGGGGGATATTCCTCACCCAAATTCACAATCGCTTGTTTAGAAATTAGTAACTTGGGGCGCAATTTATCTATTTTTAAGAAGTCTGCTATAATTCTCATTGCTAGCAGTGGCACGCTCGCACGCTAAAGAAAGTTGACTTGTTGACCCGTCAATGGTTTTCAAGGCAATGAGAAACTTTACCCTACCATCACATGAACAAACATAAAACGGGTGAACACATACTTCCACATCATTTTCTAAATGTTCCCGGTCATAGGATTATCAATTGGACGTAGATCATCCGCAAAGACTGGTACACATTATATCCGTTCAATTGGGAGAATGACTATAGTCTCAAGTCATTGCATGTAGAGACACTAAGATAAGTGTGTAGGTGCTTATAGGGAAAAATACACTGAACGTGATCAAACCATGAGTTCTAGTATCGAAGTCTTACTCACATATCAAACTAGAACTCATAAGTTGCAATAATGCAAACTAGTCCTCAAACCTAAGACATCATAGTTGTCTTATGGACGAGTCGTTTGTCTTTGATATATTTAGAGCATTCTCTCTCCTTACCCAGCATTCTCTCTCATATCGTATAGTGATATCAAAGACAAACGACTCGTCCACAAGACAACTATGATGTCTCAAGTTTGCGGACTAGTTTGCATTATTGTACCTTATGAGTTCTAGGTTGATATGTAAGTAAGAATTTCATACTAGAACTCGTGGTTTGATTGCGTTCAGTGTACTTTTCCCTATAAGTACCTACACACTTATCTTAGTGCCTTTACATGCAATGACTTGAGACTATAGTCATTCTCCCAATTGAGTGGATATAGTGTGTACCAATCTTTGCGGATGATCAACATCCAATTAATAATCCTACGACTGAGAAAATGATGTTGAAGTATGAGAGGTCTCCTTATATCGAATCTCATTGCATAGCCCTCATACTATTTCATATTCCAAGGACTTGTTGTTTTACTGTTATGATAATAGACCATTTATGATCGTTGAAAACAACGATCTTGCCCATTAGTGATGGTGAAATATCCAGAAAGTAATATCACATGTTTGGCTTTAGGGCATATTTCTAACACGGGGAGGGTCTTGTCACACCAAAACTTATGGAAACTTAGATAAACTCATGTTCTAGCCATACAAACTTTCTATATCTCTTGTTAAACTTATGAAAACTTAGCTCACATACCACAAACTTCTCAAGCCAAGCTAAAGAATTTTTTATTTACTACGAATATAATACCTTTGGTGAAAAAACCAGAGCACTCCTTAAGAATTGACATCCTTTCGGAGTGTTTTGGGGTATGGTTCTTGAACCAACAAAAAAGGGTTATCATCATTCATCTCTTACAACAACCCAAATCCATCTGCTAGCAAAAAGCCCCTACAATGTTAGAGAATTGTTTACAAAAGGATTGTATGTAGCTCAATTTCAACTTCTGATCAACAAGCTTCCTATTGTTTCAAGACCACTCAGGTTAGGGGATGCTCATAAACAATCACAACCAAGTCAAATGTGAAGTATGTCTTTGATAGTATTTGTTAAACTTGTTTGAAACTTTGTGGTTTGTATCATATTTTGGTTATGTGCATATCTCTTGGTTGGCTTTTGTTTCGATGCAACTGTTTTGTATATTGAATTGTTGCATCTACTCTTATTTTTCATGTTAAACAGCCATGACTTTGACTGAGGGTTGTACACGCATTCATGGAAGCATGTGATGATCAAGAGAATTTCTCAAGAGTACAGAGGATAAATTTCAAGAGAGAAAACAACAACAACATAGTGGCAGTGAGCTCAAATGGCTCTCCTTGTGCTGCCTTATTTGCCTTGCCACATCAGCATTTTCATGCTTCAAAGGAAAAGGCAAATTGGTAGGCAAAATATACCTACTGTCCCCAACAAGGCAATATTGCCTACTTCAAAGTGAAGAGGTATATTGGGCTCCATTTATTTTTTTATAATAAAATATCATCTTAACTCTCTCACCTACTTTCTATAAAATATAATAATAAATGTAAAAATATAAAAATATAATAGTAAATGTAAAATATAAAGATAAATAATATAATAATAGTTTGTACATTTGCATTGCATATTCCCTTGGAGTGACCAACTTTTTTCATGAGGCAAATGGGTAGGCAACATGCCACCTAGGTTGTTATAGTACAATTTTATCTATTTCATTTGCATACTCCCTTCGAGATGCTCTTAAGGCTTGGTTGAGGAAACCTTCAATGAATTATGCCATTTATCTATTCTTGTCTTGCAGTGCCATCATGATCAGGAGCAACATAAAGAGCATCTGAGCCAATTACTTTTTATAATGTTCTTGTGCAATTTAGCTAAGAGTGTCAGTGCTAAGGAGAGCTCATTTGGGTCATTGGTCTCTCTCTCTCTCTCTCTCTCTCTCTCTCTCTCTCTCTCTCTCTCTCTCTAAATTTTTTTTGTTTCTCTTTCCAACCTTGCGACTCCTCTCATATGCTCTTCCCTTCTTTTTCTTCCACCCATTGCCATACTTTTTAGAGCACTTCTATGCCATGGAAAAAGGTAAGGGGAGGCAAGGAGAGTTATTATTCATGTGAATAGTGCATGCCTTAGCAATTTTTTTGATGCATGCCCAACCGTTGCCATGGCAACCCAAAGGGTAACCACTATTTACATGAGATATGAGGAAAGGAATTTGTATGGCTTTTAGTGTGGGAAGTGAAGAACATGGCTAGGTATTTATAGATAAAAAAATTTAAATTTTATGGTATTTTTTCCTTTGTTTTTTAATTTTTTTGGTATTTAAATTGGCAGTTGACATCAGCTTGCCTAGGCAAGTCTTAACTTTGGGCTTGCCCAATTTCATAGGGGAGCCTAGGATACAAAAACAACCCCCACCAAGGAAAAAATTTCATGGTAAGAAGTGGGCCCCATGAAACTGGGCAAGCCCAACCATAAGACTTGTCTGGGCTGTTGCTTGGGCAAGCTCATGTCAGCTGCCAATTTAAATACCAAAAAAATTATATAAAAAATGAAAAAAATACCAAAAAATTCAGAATTTTTTTTTCTATAAATATCTAGTCATGTTCTTCACTTCCCACACCAAAACTCCTTACAAATGCCTCTCCTCATATCTCATTGAATAGTGGTTGCCCTTGGGTTGTCATGGCGATGGGTGGAATGCATAAAAAAAATTGCTAGGGCAGGCACTATTCATATAGTAACTGCCCTTACCTCTTCTTGCCTTTTACCATGAAAAATGGGTGGAAGTGCTCTTAGGATTTAGGGTTTAGGATGGGTGGAAGTTTTCTTATAGGCTAGGTTTTAGAGACTTAGGATTAGATAACTTCACATTGGAAGAGCCTAATAATTGCCGCATTTTTTGGAAGCCTTGTTGATCCCTTCCTTTTCTCTAGGCATGAAATCATCATAGCCAATTTTATCACATTCATATTTCAAAATTACCTTGAAAATATAAGTACCTGCCTTTGGTACACGTGGGATAAGACCCGCCTCGTCAAACACTTTGCATTCTTTTCTTTCTGCACTTCTTGTTCCACGTGTGGCTTATCCAAAGACAACCCAAGCTTAATTTTTGTTTGAATAAACGCCAAATTTTTGTAAAAAATTATATGTATTAAAACCATAATTTGAGTTTTTATATCATATAGTCAATACATAGATGTAATGCATACAGTGATGGATCTAGGAATTTTCATACCAAGGGTCAATGTGTAACATGCCAAAAAAAAAAAAAATTAGATAAAAGAGACTTGTAAAAATTGTTGGTGTAAGTGGCTCGATACAAGTCATGATGTGTAAGCCCCAGATTGGAGAATACAAAAATAATCTACAGTTTAAGTATATCTTGTCCACTCCTAATTGCACCGAGACCTTTTAAGTTAAAACCCTACACCTAGAATTCTATTGAGCATTCTCTCTCCTAAGTGGTTAAGGTGGGAACAATATTGATGCATGATTTGGACAGGTAGTGAGCTCCTATTAGGCTGGTTGCACAGGAGGATCTACACACTCCAGCCCAGTGATGATTTTTTTTATAGGCTTAGTGGTATAAGCCAAATCTAGGTAAAGTAAATAATAGCTTAGCCCTCTATTTAAAATAAGTTGAGCTCTCTATGTAGAAATAAGCCCACTCTTGAAGCATATAAGAAAGAGTAAACATGCAATCCATAACCTATATAAATTGATTAGTAGTAGACACCAGAATTTTTCTTCTTGAAGGAAACTTTTTGCATCTCATGACTTGGAATGAATTTAGCCACAATATATAACACATAAACATTCATAATGATGGATTGATTATGCTTATTCTAGCTGAGCTAAGCATTTTCATTTTAACCCAAGCATCTTATAATCTACTTTGAGCACAAAATAGAAAAGAGAAGAAAGGTTAAGCTTTTACCCTTGTAAACTTTTCTTGGAGAACCAAGAATGATCACCTTGTTGGAAAGGTCTTCAATCTCCTCTTAGAATGTGGATTCCTCAACCAAGAGGCTCCAAAGTAGAAGCCCTCTACTTCACCGCACTAAAATGGACAAAAGATGGAGATAAGATCAACCAAGAGGCCTTAGATGCTAGCCTACCTCTTAGTTGGTGCCTTTTTTGGCTAAGAAGATGAGAGGGAGGATGTTTCACCTACACATCAACACTTCACGGTTTGGAGGCCAAAAACCCTAACTTGAAAAATGTCAAAGTGTGGCTTTATAGCCAACAAAAGATTATGAGAAAATTTCGACTCTATCTCTTCGTGGGCTCCTCTTGGGCTTATTTAACTTGTGTTGTCATACAACACATGTTCCTTAATAGGATCCCATGGTTGTTTTTAGGGGTGGGCATAAAAACCGATAAACCGATCGAACCGACCGAACCAAATCAAACCAAACCGAAAAAGAGAGTTTTTCGACCAAACTGAAAAAGTCAACCATGAACCTGAATCGAACCGAAGGTCAACGGTTCGGCTCTCGGGTCAAATTTTTTCAGAACCAATGAACTTGAACCGAATCGGTATTTAATTATATATATTTATTACACATGGTGTCGTTTGATTGGCAAAAAAAAAAAAAAAAAAGGGTTCAGTGAGCCTACTTGCAGCGTATCCTCAAACTTCTTTTTTTTTTTTTTCGTAACCCTCCCTCACCTTATGCGATCTCTCTCTCACTTAGTCTGTCTTCTTTTCTCCTCTTTTCATTTCTTTTCTTTCTTCTTCAAAATCAAAACCCTGAGCGGCGCCTTTCTCTCCCGAGTCCTCAGATCTTCAATCGATTCGTCTTTCCAGACCTTGGATCTTTCGGCGACAGCATCGGCGTCGCTTCTTCGTCGATCTCTCTCTCTCTCTCTCTCTCGTCTGGTATGCATCTCTCATTGTCTTTCCTCCATAGTTTAGAAGATATCTTTCCAGGTTCTTTTTTTTTTTTCTGTCTTTCTTATATAACACAAATCTGTAGTCTATAAAACAATTCATGCAATTAACAGGCATCCATGAACCAAATCAACCACCTTGTACATGACTGAACAAACGCATGTCAACATAAGACAAATACAGTGCATCAATAAATCACCTTAGTTGCCTTCATTACAATCCTTTTTTCTTTTTCTGTTACAAACTAGGTTCTTTTCATGAGGAGAATTTAGAATTGGTTAAACTTTACATTCAATCCCTTAATAAAAAATTTGTACATTGAGAGGCAATAGTCTAAGTTCTAACTCACACTCGCCACCTCTCTCTTGATCTCATCGGCTCCTTTTGTCCTCACCAACATTTTTCCATAATTAAATCATTAACTAACTAAAAACTTATCATTATGAATTTATGAATTCGATTTGTTTGCAGATAGTTCCAGGGTATGATGTGGCTGGTGTGGTGGTGAAGTTGGGAAGCAAAGCCAGCAAATTTAACATTGGGGATGAAGTGTACGGAGATATCAATGAGGAGGTTAGCCTAAACCTGAAGAAGTTTGGGACTTTGGCAAAGTACACTGCTGCAGAAGAAAGATTGTTAGCTCTGAAGCCCAAAAACCTGAGCTTTGTGGAAGCTGCTAGCCTTCTGGCAGCTATTGAAACGAGTTGGGCTTTCTGCTGGCCAGTCCATTCTTGTTTTGGGAGGCGCTGGGGGTTGTGGAACTCATGTTATTCAGGTACATATATGTTCATTTTTGTTCTTATTCTTCTACTTTACCTCAGACAATCCTCCCATATGTTTTGGTTGTTTTAAGGTTAATGTTTGTGTTAATTTTGTGGCAGCTAGCAAAGCATGTTTTGGTGCCTCCAGAGTAGCAGCCACTGCAAGCACTAAAAAATTGATTTGCTGAGAAGCTTGGGTGCTGATTTGGCTATCGACTACACTAAGGAAAACATTGAAGACCTGCCTAAGAAATTTGATGTGGTATGCAGTTGGTAATTAATTATTCTTCATTTCTATTTGTTTACTAATTATGTGAAATAAAAGGGAAATAATTATGAAATGAACAAAAAATATAGGTCAGTCAGATAAGGCCGTGATTCGTTTTGGATTAATCTAGTTTGGTTTGGTTTTCTTTGTTTTGGAACAGAGCTTATAAGACGTTTTGAATGATAACTGATTGAGGAGGGTTTTGATCTATGTATTTGAGTTGATTGACGTGCTATAACTTGTTTTGATCTGTTTAAATGATTTGAGACAGAAACTGCAAACACATTTTTTTTTTGGTGAAATTAACTATCGGGTTGGAGTATGATTCTGGTTGTTTGGTGAGTGATTTTTAACTGATACAAGTGTATTATTTTTTTTGCAACTCTCTTAACTGATACAATCATACAAGTGCATCTGTTTGGTATTTAAAATCTAATTTGGTGTTTTACTCGTATTTTTTGTCATGGGTTGTAAAATATAATTTGGTGCTTTGGTTGTATTGTTTTTAATCATGGGATGTAACTTGTAAGAAACAACTAATTTGATAGTTGAATGATGCTTGTAATTGTGATTTAGTTTAGAAACTTTAAAAAAGCAGGTTATAGTTGAGTTGAATTTACATGATTTGGGTAAGGAAAAACGAAATGGGCTTTAATCGATAGCCTGTTTGAAAATTTGGCATTGTGAAAAAAAAAAAAAACTATCAAAATTGGGCTTTTGAATAAATAAACTAATTAGGTTTTGGCAATTTGACCAAAAAAAAAAAACAACAACAACAAATTTTGGCCCAAAAAAAAGCGATTTGGGCTTAAAAAAACTAGTATTGGCCTAAAGCCCAAAACCAACCAAAAAACCAGAACTGAACCGGAGCCTAACAGGTCGACCCATTTTTGGCTTTGAGTTTGGACCCAACCCAATCCAAGAATCAATATCTTACTCGGTTCGGCCCACAGGTCACTCAAAATTAGATCCGACCCGAACCGTGCCCAGGCCTAGTTGTTTTAGTCTTTTTGTAATCTAGCCAACCTACTATATTAGGAGGTTAGTCATTATTACTGTGATGTTGAATTGTATTGTGTTTTGAGTAATAACAAAAAAAGAAGAAGAAGCATATTCTCTGTACATTGGGTCAAGGATGAACGGGGTTCTTTGGGCCATTTTGCAATTTGGCCCAAAATGACTTTAAAGCTCAAATCGAGTCCAACCGTCAAACTAACTTCACAATTAAGATTTTAATTGTGATTTGTGACTTAACCATTAAGTTATATCCTTAGTCCGAATAGTTTGACTTGGTCATTCGTTTTGGTCAAACATGTTCACTTTGACTTTGACCATTGACTTTCAATGTCTTATCCTCTTCATTTGTTTCTCAAGTTTCTTTCTCTTTTCATTTGTTTCTCTAATCACATTTCTCGGTGTGCAATCCATAGGTTCCTTTTAGAAAGATAGTGGGTTGACTCAACTTCTCTGAGTTGACTTGTGAATTAAATCTCACTATTTAATTCTTCCTATTAGTGAAGGTCAATTATGATTAAACCTTTCAGGACTTCCACAAACCATGGTTGACACCTAGTAGCATGTCATAGTTATCTGAGCTAAATAGGGGGTAGGGAAGAACCTATTCAAATTGGAATGGTTGGGCAATTGAATCATTCTCTTGTACAATACTCCTTATTCACATATTTAGATAATGGAATCTAATGTCAAATATCCTAATGTGAATTATTCCTTGATATGATTATCCTGATAAGATTTAAAGACCTCTTTTTTCAAATATTATACATTACTCTATGCTGAGATTTAATCAATCATATCATTGGAGTATTCTCTCTCCTTACCGAGAGTAGAAATTCTTTGTTGTACATTCATTTGCCTCCATGACTTTATTGAAAGTCCTGATAAACACCTTTAGGTCATGTCTTCTACAACACAACTGTAAAATGCCCTCAAAGACAAACAACATAGCCACAAGACATTTATAATGTCTCATATCTAAGGATTAGTTTGCACCATTGCAATCTATGAGTTCTACTTTGATATGTGAGTAAAGACTTCCATTCTAGAACTCATGTATTTGAAAACTTTAGTGTACTTGTTCTCCTGCAAGCACCTACACACATATCTTGGTGTCACTACACTCAATGACTTGAGACCTCGTATCAATGCCCAATTGATAGTCCTATGACCAGGAACATATTTAGAATTAAGGAACATGATAAGTCTTGATGTATGCAATCTCATTACATAGTTCTCATGTCCACTTATATATTCTCAGGACTATAGTTGTTTTACTGTTATGATAATATACCAAATATCATGGTTGAAAACAACTGGTCTTGCCCATGAATAACTTAATAAGTCATTACATAAGATGTGTAATGACCCAAAACAAAAATTCATATTAAATTAGTAATTTATTTTGAGAAAAGACGATTTTGCCCTTGGAATATTTTATTAAGGAAAAGTTGACTTTTTGACCAAAAAGGAATTTGACAATTCCACTTACGCCGTTGCGTAGAGCGCGACGAAACGAGTCCGTAGACACTGAGTGGGCTTGAATCGGAGTTTTAACGAAGAAAATACGGTTAAAATACCATGAGGGGCAAAACGGTAATTTGGAAAAAAATCAGATTTTTATCCCTTCTCTCTCTCTTCTCCCTCAGTTTTCCTCTCTCTCTCTCCTCTCCCGCTGTTCATTGCCCGTTGCCTTCCAGGAACAGCCGTCGCCGCCACAGAGCTCTACCGGCCACGAGACCGGTCTTGTTCGAACCGCCACCGCCTCCTCTTCCTTCTCCGACCATTCCCCGCCTGTGAAACGACCCGCACTGGCCGGAAATCGCGAAAAACCGACTGGTTTTGTCAAAATTTCAACCCGTTCGTTCTCCTTCAATTCTCCTCCAAATTTGTCGAGTAAGGTATGGATTTCTACCTATTTTCCATGCTCTAGCTGATGGTTGGATATGTTTGCATCAATTTTGATCGTAGATAGCCCAGTTTTCAAATTGAAATTCGGCTGAGTTTCGGCCTCTGTGTTCAGCCACTTCCGGTCAGTTTTTGGGGTAGGTCCAAGAACAAAAGTGGTTCCAAATATGGTGTTATACCTAGGATAGGAGTTTGGAGCCGTGGTTTTGAATTTTTCCGGCAATGCGTAATCGCTTTGGACACCCATCGCTGCCGGCACGTGAGGCGGTGCGTGGGCGAGGGTAGTGCAGTGGCACTGTGTCTTGATGCGATCCTTAGGTTGTCACGAGCACATAGGAATTCACGGATCTCAATTTGGATACCGTTTGAGCCTCGAACGGATTTTTCATATTGTGCGATTTCCGGGTTCAATACTGTTGAAACGTTGATCATACTCAATTTCAGATATGTTATTCTAGATAATTTCAGATATATTATTCTAGATAATTTCAGAATCGTGTAGGATTCAACGGATTGTGAATCGGAGTCCCGGATACTCCGAAATCGAGAACCCTAGGGCTAGGGTTCAGAAATTATGCGATTACACGATCGTGGTCAATCCGACCGTCCAATTCAGACCAGACTAGCAAGACATGGGTATTTAAATGTGAGGAACCTATAGGGACTCCCAGATTGACAATTGGAGGTCGTGGACTCCACGAGGTTCCGTATTGACCAATATGGCAGTATCGCTTAGTGAAGTCTCAGGTCTTTTATGACAGTTCTAAACATCTGAAATGCTTAAGTGGACATAAGAATGACTTTAAAGTTGGTGCACGCACTTCTAGGAGCCGGGGGTCATGGTTTTAATTTAATACTTTTATCGAGCAGTTTTATTAATTAAATATTCATCGTGGTTTAATCAGGCACCCGCGGCCAGACAGACCTGAAGGAGGGACCTTCAAGAGGTCCAGTTAGCTCGGACCAGAAGTGAGTGGACTTTTCTTTTATAAATTATTTTATGCAAATAAATGTCATTATTTGATCTTGAATAAGTTTTATTAATTATGGTTTTCCTAGTATGTTTTGTTGAGGTTAAATATCTCTATTTATACATTGCCTAGTTAAATGCTAAAAAGATATGGAAAGTGGAGATTGAGACTTATATCAGATAAAAAGGGCAGCAGAGTTCTAGATTTAATCCAAAAATCAGTTTTTCATCAGGCCTATCAGAAATTTTATATTTTCTTAAGCCACCTTATGTACCCAGTTACAGAAACAGGTTGCCTTCAGTATATGTTGCCTTCGGATATGATGATGTCCACGGACTTCCAGTTTGCCTTCAGTTTTGTCAGTGCACTTGACATTTGCCTCACGAGTTTCGGGGACGCCGAGACCGTGAGAGCCAGAAATGCGGATCAGGCTAACTACGGTCTCCTGAATCCTGCCAGTTTGCGACTCGGGTTGACTTTGTGTCACCGAGATTTGCCAGGGGAATTGACGGATATCAGGAATTGACGGAATTAAAGGGGTACACCTAGGTGGTAGTTTTAAATTGATTACAGTGCTTTTATGCGAGTTTTATTGATCTTGAACATGTTTTGCATATACGTATATGAATATGTGAATGAATTGATTTTAGTACGAATATATTGAAGAGGAAAAATCTAGTTTTTGCATAACTGTTTTTACAGTGGGGTTAATATGTTCATATACTGTTTTCTAGACCTTTATTTTTGTCTGCTCACATTTTCGAATGTTTTGCGCCCCCAGGAGTAGACGTGCACAGGAATCCACCACCGGGCCGTCTCCTATCTTCCGCGCCTCTTCGTAATGTAGGATTTTGTTTGTAAAACGATTAACTCTTTTGTAAATTCTTAGTAGTTGCTCTTGTTACGTATACTGGCAGTTGGTTGTAAAATATACATGCTCGTTTTGACAGGTGAAAGTTTGGGTTTGAACAAATTACAGGGGAGACTCTGCCGAAATTTCGGTAGAAGTCGAGACTTTAAGTTTATAATTAGAAGGGTAAATAGGTCATTTGTGCCCGACCTCTGCCAAGTGTCGGACACGCACAGGGTCCGGCTCGAATTCCAAAGCGGAATTTGGATCGGGTCCTGTCAAGATGTCCTTAACATTAATTATCGTACAATAAGTTGGCTTTAAGGGCATACTACTAACAATTCTAGCCACCCAAAACGCCATATATGAACCTTAAGAGCCTAGAAGAAATAGCTCTCCCCCTTTAAAAAAAATTGTACCAACCTATCTTTGTAACACCCCGACTCCAATTAAATTTCATATTTAAATTATTTAATTTAATTAAATATGAAATTACGAATTTACCCTCGGGGTAAGGGTATTTTGGTCATTTGCTTATCCGGAGAGAGTTTGGGGCAACGAGTGGTATTTTTAGGTAGATCGTACTGAGATGAGTCTATAGACACGTAGTTGACTCGATTCGGAGTTATAACGAAGAAGTTACGATCAAAACAAGCTCAGTGGCAAAATAGTAAATATTTTTAAGTTGGCTTTTAATAAATCTGAAAACACACTCTCTCTCTCTCTCTCTCTCTCTCTCTCTCTCTCTCTCTCCCCCCCCCCCCCGGACGAAAAACCCCTCCCCCTTCAACTTCTCCTCCTAGTCGTGCCCTCCATCCTCCATAACCACCGCCACCGTACACCACCGAACATGGGACCGGTCAGGTTTGGACCTCCACCACCTCAGCTCCCCACTCTGAAGCATCCCGGAGGATGTCGACAGCTCCTGCCACCGGAAACTCGAAGGTTTTGGCCGGTTTTTCTCCAAAATTCAAACTTCTCGTTCTCTCTCCTCCTGCCAACAAATTTGACATGTAAGGTATGGATTTCCACCTATGATTTATGATTTAGCTGATGGTTGGGTATGATTTCTTCAATTTTGAGCCTGGGTAGTTTGATTTTCGAATTGGATCTCGACCAGTTTTGGGATCTCGATTCCGGCCACTTCTGGTCACTTTTTGGGGTAGGCCCAAGAACAAAAGTGACTCTAATTAGGGTGTTACACCTAGGGTAGGAGTCTTGAACCGAGATTTTGAGATTTTCTAGCGAAGTGTTATCACTTTGGACACCCACGCATTGCCGGCCGGCACTAGAAAAGGTGCATTTTTATCCCAATGTGTTCTCCTAGTCCTCATGAGCGCGTAGATGTGCTCGGATTTCAATTCGGATGTCATTTGATGATCAAAGGGATTTACTCCTATTGTGCGTTATCCCGGTTCGACAAGTTTTGACCGTGGGATTGACTCCATTCCAATATATGTTACTCTAGACATTCCTAGGAACGTGTAGGAATTCACGGATCATGAATCAGAGCCCCAGATGTTCCTATTCAGTAACTTAAAATTTGCGTTTTACGATAATCGTCCAATTGTGAGCGATCTAACCGTCCGTCTTGGACCAAACTTACGGGACGTGTATCCTAAACCTTGTGGAACCCTTAGGAACTTTCAAATTGTCTCATTTCTCGTATGCTCACTAGAAACCCAGGATACTATGATTTTAATTCAAAGTTCTCGTTCGAAACGCTTTGTGTTAATCTCGTGTTCGTATTCTGAAATAAGTACTCCGACCACGCATACGCAGCAGGCAGGACCCTCTTAGGGTCAAGCAACGTGGGACTACCTATGAGTGGACTTTGTTTTCAAATCTTAAGCATGGTTTTATTGATGGAAAAAATTATACATAATGTTTTAAATGGTATATTGGATATATTATATATTCGATTGTCGAATTTTATATTCTTATAAAGCTTTGGCAATATATTTTGAGTTTTGACATATTTTGAGTATCTTGAGGATGTATATATGGATTTTGAGAAATTTTATCTATAATTGTCTATGTGTGGGGTACTTGGGTTGTTGAGATGAGATTGTGGAAAGAATTGAGTACAAAATGTCAGTTTGGAGTGCTGTAAGCACTACCCTATGTACCTCCCCAGATTTGGAACTTGGATACAGAAACTTGAGATACTTGGAAATGTCGGAACCCAGGGCATCCTTGACAGGGTGTTGCTGTAGACCCTTGATTGGGTAGTCTATTCACGTAGGACTGGTCATAGACGTACGAGTTTTGAGGGTCTCGGCCGTACGTGCTGGTTGAGAGTTAGTCCCCCAGTTGGACGGCTCTTTCCCTAGACACATGGTCAATTGAGGAATTCTTTTATGCGGGCTCTTCCATGTGGACTAGTCAAATAATCCCCCACTTGGATTGTTTCCCCGGTACAACTAGGTGATTGTCATATTTATATTATATATATATATGTACAACTATTCATTCGTTCTTGTTTCTTGGTGGGGATACTTCCTTGTCAGTCTTGCCAATGGGTACGCTTTCGAGAGTTTTGTTTTGGGACTTATAATATTTGAATGGTGGGTTTGTAAAGTGTTCTTTATGGATTTCGGACTTGGCAAACCGGTATTGATTTAACTTGATATGTATATACTTGACTATGGTGCTTTTGGGATGCATTTGGATTTCTTGCATGGTTTTCTAAAAGGTGGGGTTATATTATGTTGGTTTACATTGAATTGAATCTTATTTTTGTCCACTCACACTTTTCTGTTTTGCGCCTCCCCCAGGCAGTAGTTGACTGAGCTCCGCAGCCTGGCCGGATCATGTGCTTCCAAATCTTGAGCCTTCATAGGACTCTTCCATCATCATTTAATTTCTCTTTGAACTCTGTTTTTGTTGTAATCGAATTTTCTTAGATGTGCTCTGTTATCGGCCGTGCTAAGTTTTGATTTATGAGGCCGGAGGCCTTGTTGTAAACTGTTTATTCTCTTTAAAGCTTGTTGCTGGTTGGGATATTAAACTGTGAATGTTGAGCATGTTGAAATTTGGGGAAATGTTCAATTTACAGGGATGACTCTGCGAAAATTTTTGGTAGAAAGTCTCGGTCTTTAGTAAGTGGGCCCAGCATCGGGGTGATGTCGGGAATTAAGACGGGACTCGTCCCTGGTTTCGAGGAATCCAGGGCGGGTCCTGTGAATCTTCAGTGAGTTTTTCAATCTCGGTAAGTTTTTCTCTCTTTTTTTTTTAAATTCAATTTCCAAATTTAATTGTTGTTCTTAAATTTTTATGATTTAGGGTTTGGGAAAAAACTTTTGGGGATTGTTATATATGTTTTATTTTTGTAACTTGAATTATTAATTAGCATTTTTTTTTATAGTATTTTTTTTTTATATATGTTTTATCGTGTCACATTTTTTCTACAGCAGCTGCGCTCCCATCTACATCCAACCACAAACCACCGGCGACGACGACCACGCCTCCTCCTCTCCGGCGGCGACGACCAATCCTCCTCCTCTCTCTCTCTCTCTCCCTCTCCCTCTCCTCCTTGCTCGCTCTCTCGCTCTCCCCCTTTCTCACTGTCTCGCTCACCCCCACACCCCACAGGTAAACACTGTTGTAGTATTTTTTTTGATTTCTTATTTCTCTGTTCTATTCTTGGCTGTTATTTGATATATTTTCATTGGGTTTTTATTTTTCTGGATATTTTAGGTAAAATAGAATTGGAAAGCTGTTAAATTTCTTCTGGGTGTTGCTGTTGTTTGATTTTGCTGTTTTCCGTTCTGGTTGAGGTAAGTTTCTTTTACTCTCTCTCTGTCTTTCTCTTTCTCTCCGCCTTTAGTTTTGAAATTAAACTGCCATCTCCCAGAGGCTTAGCCGCCAAAACCAAACGACCACGTCACTCTTCCTCTCTAGCAACAAGAGCTGCTAGGTTCAGAGCTCAAAATCGCAACCTCTTTTGAATTTTCATCTTGGGAGAACTATTTTTTGTTTCGTATTAAATTTCTGATTGCTAATTTTCTCGTACGTAATTTGTTTTATTATTAATTGTTACTTTATTAAATCGTTTCTAGAGCTAAAGCGAGTGGAAGAGTGTTCTGATGGAGGCACTTTTAGGGTTTAAGGAAGAATCAACAGATTATGACCAACTTGTGATATCAAAGCCGTCGTCATCAGCATCCTACAGCTACAAATTAGTGCCGTGGTTGAGCTGGGACGAGTGGCTTTTCGTTGACGAATCTCTCTTTTCGATTTCACCTGAATCTGTGGCCTCCGCTTTCAGAAGAGTAAGAGAACCGCAACTTTATATACTCTTTTTGCTTAGCCCGGAAGCAAATATTTTGTTTTAGCATTATATCAGAAATTCCATGTGGATGCTGTTCTGTTTATTTCTCCTTCTCGAAAAAAAAAAAAAAAAAAAAACTCTTTTGGCTGGCTCGCCATGAAATTCTTAGCATGTTGTTGAATATGATTGAATCTTTTTTATTTGCTCCTATAATTTTGTAAATAATGGAGGAAGTTAATTTTTTAGTGGGTTCTGCTTTAAATTGAATTTTCTGGTGGTTTCTGGAAACGGTATTTATGTCTTTCATCTCTGACTTGTTGTTTAAAGATATCAGCATGGAGAAGCAGAGGTTGTCTTCCTGTTGTAATTGAAGTTACGGCATCGATTATTGAAATTCATCAAAAAGATCCTCACTTTAGGTACCTTTTACTACCAAATTCTCTGAGCATTTTTTGATCAACTTCTTATATCTTTCTTTTTTTTTCATCCCCGGGGAGGGGCAGGGGCAGGGGGATACTTAATGCCAAATGTTATTTGCTTTGTGGTTTCTGTTTGTACTTTTATCTCATTTATCGCTTTAAATTCCAACCAAAAATAATGTATTTGTCCTACTTTGGTAACAACTTCATGTATGTGTTTCGTGAATTATAGAAAGGACCAGTCAAATGATGCTTTGGATAATTGCAGAGCAGATCAATCAAGTGATGCTTCACTTTCAGATGAAATGCTGGCCATGTTATATTGTATGGCAATCATGAGGTGTGGTTCCTTTAATGTTTTGGTTCTTAAATCTCTCCGTTCTTTTATCTAGTCCTTATCATATGGTGATGTATGGATGAATGTGATTAGTAGTACTACCATTGTATCCAGAGTGCAATAATTTGTAGAAAAAGGTCCTTGATCAACTATAATGCTCAGTCAAAACACAAACACAAACACAAACACAACACACACACACACACACACACACACACACACACACACACACACTCACACACACTCTCTCTCTCTCTCTCTCTCTCTCTCTCTCTCTCTCTCTCTTCGTGGTAGTTTGGAGTGGGTTTGAATGGCTGATCAAGAGGTAGACTACTTGTAAGATGCATAGGCTAGTTGCATGGTGTGCTGTATTTCGTGACGTTTACCGGTTCACCATATGCCTTGTATCTTCACCAATATTGAAATTTTGTTTTGATTGACTAAAATTTTGTAGGCCTTAAAGAGCTCCAGCAAGATATTAGGGATGCAGTATGGATGTATATGTTCTTATTATTGGTCATTTGGAAGAAAATCCTTGAGCATCCAAAATTCTTGTCAGGAATTTTTCTTGATATATGCATTCAGTGCTTATCTTCAATATAAGATTTCCTTTAAAATGGGTTCTTCTAACATGCAGGATTTTTGTTATAAGTTCTATATCCTGTCACATTCCTGATATTTGTAATATATCAAGATAGTTTATTTGTGGATTGCCTCCTTTCAGGGTTTCACATGATTAGGCACAGAACATAGAAATTAACTATTTGCAATTCATTGGCCATACGAGAATTGTCCTTCATATATATATATATATATATATATACATATATATATATATATATTTCACTCAATATTGTAGGGGATAATGCTTAACTCACATTTGTTTTTGCCTCCTGTTTATTTGTGTCACATGTTGTTACATGCTATCTTTTTCTAAAGGCTTGTGAATGGTGTTGTTGAGAAGACACGGAAGAAAACAGAGGTTTCAATTGCTGTGGCTGCTGATGCAATTGGCATTCCACGTACACTGATTGATATTCGTCATGGTGAGCAACCCACTTTTAATTTGCACATTTATCATTGGTTCTTTGATTAAAATTTTTGTAGTCTAGACTACCAGCCATGCCCATTCGACCAAAGCATACTCTTTGATGTAATCTTTTGAATGATACCCTTTTGATCTTTGATTTCTTTTCTTCTTCTTTTTTCACTTGGTTATTGCTTTGATTTTTAGAGGGATCTCACCGTGAACTTCCCGCACTGGAGGTTGTTCGTAGTGCTTCAGTTAAGGTATGCAGCATGCTTGGTAATTCAAATTTTGTTCCTTCAGATTCTTCTAAAGCTTACTCTTTACGATTAGATTTTATGTCCAACACATCTAGTTTATTTTAATAAGTGTCCTACTAAAATTTCATTTGTGTTTGGATTAACTGCTTGTGGGTGCTGCACAGAATGGTTGTTTTGTTGATAAGATTTCTGAGTTCTATTACAAATTGTTACAACTGGCTTTGTTTTTCCTTTCGACTGCAAGAAACAGTTTACAGAAGATATCATGTATTCACTTATTTAACTTGTGGAAAATTCTAAACTATATGACCTAGTTTTATAATGTAATAATAGGGTATTATTATAAACAATTTATCAGTTTTTGGAAAATATTACCAAGTTATTTTTTAGGAGAAAAGTGGCCCTTTACACTTATCTTAATCCTTTATGGTTTGGAACATGGATAACTACTATGAAACTTGTCAGTGTATGAAATTTTAGATTGAACATTGCTCCACAACTGAAAGTTCATTTATTTCTCTCTATTGTTGTGCTGCACAAACATGCATTTACCAATTATATTTGGAAACAAAGAATCAATTTAAATTTGGGACGTTAAACTATATCCATGGTTGGTGTTTTTAGGCCCTTGATTGGTTGAAGTACTACTACTGGGAGCCTCAGAAGAAGGCAATTCCATTTCATGGTAATGAGACTGCTGACATCAGAACTGAGATAAGGTCGAAATTCCATGAATTGGCTTTCTGCTTAAGAGTTAAGAACACTCCTCCGTCAGTTTCTTCAAAAGTCAAGGAAAAACGTGGTATGAAAAACTTATTTCTTCGAATTATGTTGATTATAGTGCATAAAATCTTTGATCCATAGGTTGTAATATTTCCAATGATTTTATACGCCCTTGCACCTATGACATATAGAACCTTTCATGTTAATTTCAGCCAGATTTTGTAGGGATTGTACTGTGTCATGTGTCTTAATCCAACAATGAAATATATGCTTTGACACTCTTTCTTTTGTCAAGGAATAATCTAGGACTGTTTATTCGGAGTTATTTTCTGCAGATGGAAAAGCACAGTATATGAATGCCCTTAGAATTAGGAAGCTATAATTTTCTAAATTCTTAAATTTACGTTTAGAGTTTGTCTTTTTTCGCTACCTTTCGGAGAATATTCTTTTTTTTTTTTTTTTAATGAATTCGGAAATAGAAATTATCATGCTATGTATTTCGGTCAGCAAACAATCTCGCAAACACATGGGAGAGTCAAAATTAAGAAAAAGGCATTTACACAGCTAAGCTACGGTACAGAACTAATTGTCTACATGTATCATGCACACAATGTATACTTCAGACATATGGATATATTTCATATGTCAGGTTTTAGATTTGGTTACATATTTTATTTGAGTAACCACGTGTCTTGCCACTGGATTTTTAATTTTTTAATTTTTTATTTCTATATATGAAAGTAACCACGTGTCATGCCACTGGATTAGCATTTACTGGGCTCTTGCTCCAGTGAGCATAAGTGATGTGCGCGGCAAGCCATGTAGGCTGTCGTGCATGGAGAAATTCTGTAAAAGTAGGAGTTTTGTTTTAGTTGTATAGTTTACAATGAACATTTATTATTGCATAATGCTTTTCATTGTTTCAAATTTCTATCTGTATATAGGTGGCAGAAGTAGTAAATGGCTTTGTGGGCGTAATAAGTTTTTCTCACTAATGGCTGGCAAGATCCATTCATCAAAATCTAGACGTAAGATTTATCCCTAATTTTAGTAATTTAGTGGACTTAGGAGGTGGTAATGTGTTTTTGTTGTACATTAACATTTTGTTTGGTTATAGAGGAATGTTTGGTTAGAGAGAGAGAGAGAGAGAGAGAGAGAGAGAGAGAGAGAGAGAGAGTCTAGATTTCTTTATATTAAACAAAATCTGACTGTAGTTCGGAAGTAATAAGGAAAGTTTGGTCAAATCGTTGGATTGACAGCAAATCAGGTCTTGTACTGGTTGTTGGATTAGCTGAAAAGCATAAATCCTAACTCCACATACCCATATAAATCTAAACCTGGTTGTCATTATATGTTAAAGTAGTCACAAATGCAACTATTGAGTTATAAACAATGTAAGTTTGGTTTGGGTTTTCCCATTTGTAATCTCAACAATGTAACCCCAAAACCGAACCGTCCCAGAACTCAACTTTACCAGAGATTTTCTGTCCCTAACCTGTTCAAAAACATTTCCAAACCCGACATTCAAGGGTGGAGTAGGTTTGGTCCTGCCAAAATCTGCCTGTTTGTTGGCCATAGAAAAACGGTGTTTCTTCTTATTATTATTATTATTATTTTAAATACTTCAAATATGGACATGTAGTCTATCCCAATTAGTGTCGGTATAAAGGTTTCATTGTTTTTTAAGTCAACTGGATAATGGTGTTGATCGAAGATATGTCTTATATTGTTAAAACAATTGGTAATCCTCAATGTAGTGAAATGTGGAATTGTATAGGTACTAGTGATGGAACAGAGTACATATTGAGAATATTTTATAGTTTCAAAAAATAGAATCATGTATCTAGTTCTTTTCCCCTCTTTCTTTTTTAAGTTGTGGATGACGTAATGCCATATTTAAAACTTAGTTTCATGTTCCCTCTTGGCTATCTTTTCTGTAATTAGTCATGTCAAGAATTGTGAAGTACTTAGCATATCACATTAATGAGCTAAGAATTGGGATCCTTTCCTTTGACTTCTGAATGTAGAGGACCTAGTCTTTCACTGTTACTGCCAATCATAATTAGAATGTTTGAAAGCATGATTAAAGAAAGTCACCTTATCTTAAAGTATGCGCAGAGCCGTCTAAATCATGATTGGATGCCCAGTACTAAAGAACAGCAGTCGACATTTGAAAGAAAAATGGGGACGAGCTCAATCTGTGCTCTAATGTTTGAAGGATATGTCTTTTAATAATTTCATGTCATATTGGTATGATGGTATCAGTTTCAGAGAAAGTCGCTGTTTTTTTTTTTTTTTTGTAGTATATATTGACAGCCATCTTAAGCATGATTGGATGTCCATTTGAAAGCAAATAGAGAGGATCTCAATCTGTCAGCTAACTTTTGAAGGATGTCTTTAAATTCTTGGATGTTTTATATGTTGATTGAGGTACTTTCTTCTCAGGTTCCAAGAAAGACCTTACCAAGATATTGAAAAGTCTTGTAGGGTTGTATGCTTCCTTCTCCTCAGAAGTTGTTTCTGTACTGTTGGAGATCTTGTTGAATGCTATAAGTATCTCAGATTCCTCGAAGCTTCCAGTAAACACCCAAAAAGGCCCGAGCCTACATATTTCATTGAATGAGTGGAAGCTTGTGATAACAAAATTTTCAAATAAGGAACCAGAGTTACTTCTGGCTCTCCTGAATGCAGCTCTTGATATGATTGAGACTCAGGAAGCAGTGCTATTTGAGACAGGTAATCAAATGACCTGATTTTGCTATGTATTAGAGCATCTACAATCATGCTTTCTATTTTTAAGTTAAAATTCAGCTAAAAACACAGAAAAGTTATTTTAGGCACTTTCTATAAAATTTGAACTCCAATCATACTCCCTAGTTTAGGGAGTCATAAATATTTTAGTTATTTTTTAATTCAATATGAATGGTCAATCTCTAAAAAATTATATATATATATATATATATATATAGTTAACATTAATTAAAAGTTTAAACTATGCATAAAACAAAGAAACATTAAACTATAGAGAGCTACTAGGAGTCCTTTCTCTTTCCTCAAATTTAGGAGCTCCTAGAGGTCTCCATATTTTAGGAGGTGGATATGGAGCATGGTTGGAGTTGTATTTTTCCAATTCATCCCTAAAATTTGTCTAAGGAGGTGGTTTAGGGAGCCCATTGTGAATGCTCTTAGTTGCTCCGTATTTAGATATATACTGGTAAACTTACGGTGAGTGTGCATGAAATCTAATTATATTTACTTGGTTTCAACTGGACTGATTTTTAATACTGGACATGGGTCAGTGATCGTAGTTGCTGCTTTTGTGAATTTGTTTAGGAGGGGTTCGCACATCATCAGACCATAGGGCAGAGATACTCCAAGTTGAACACCTCTCTTCTCTGTTTAAGTGGCTAGTTGGGAATTTTGAAGGATTAAAGCCTCATCTTGAAAAAGATTCTGCACCTGAGATCAAAGTTTCTTCAGGAGAAAAAACGATATCGAAGGCAATTCTGATGGAACTCCTACGTAAATGCCTTGTTCTATCAGCTTCTGCTAATAACCAGCTCATGGATTCTGCCGTCCATCTTGCACAACTGACTGGGGACAACTACCTATTGGGAAAACTGAACAAACTCTCTTCATTAGTTTCATCAAATTTGGATGTTACTGAAGAAGATAATTCTCTTAAACATTCAACTAATGTATTTAAGAACGAAGACGAATCTATAAGTGAAGCATCAGAGAAGCTAGAGATGATTAAACAGCGCAAAATGAAGAGCAAAGTAGTGAAGAGAACAGATGGTGATGCCGGAAATACTAACAGATGGGTTCTGGCAAAATCATGGAATCCGTGTCCAATTGGAATGTTGCCTCGAGCTGTTGGGTCTTCTGGTTGCCTTCCCGTTCTGGACTTCGATACTGTCCCAGAAAAGGTTTCTCAGTTACTAGGAAGAAAAGAGAACTGGGAATTGAACCAGTGTAGTGGCAAGAGAGAAGCTAGTTCCGATATACAGCTACTAGATAACCGATGTGTTAAGAAGTTGAGGGAAACAGAGGATGGCTGTGTATCAGATAGTGAGCATGTTTTATCCACAGAAGATGTCAGTGGTCATCTCATGATAGGCGGGGTCTGGAAGAAAGTTGGGGAAGAAGAGCTACTTGCCATCAAGTCTGCTGTAAGGATTTGGCCACACACAAAAAAGCCTGCTGTAAAAATTGAGCCACACACAAAAAAAAGCCTGCTGTAAGGATATTAATTTAGTCACTGATTTATTCAAAGCTAGGGTAGGTCTAATTTTGGAAGCTTTTGTTAGCATCTATGCAGTTTTGATTTATAGTGGTGATAAATTAGCGACCGAAGCAGTTTTGATTTATATTTTGTAGTGCACTATGTGATTATCTGGGTTATAAAAGTTGTAACCAGAGTAAAATTAGCTGGCGGGTTCTTCTATTTTAGCACTCCACCAAAGATTATTTTTATTTTTATGTATTTTTCTTCTTTTTTTATAAACTGACCATGGTTTATTTTCACTAAGCCACTGGTTCATTATGTTATTCAATTTTGTGTTCAATGATTTGATACCATTTTTCGGTCTTATTATTAATCAGGAAAAAACTTGACTCCTTAAAATTGAGGAGCAGAACTCTTTACAGCCAATGTGGAAAAAACAAGAAGAAAAAAATGCACCCCACAAAATATTGTGAGCTAAGAAGACAATAAAAAAGACCAAGATTCAATCACACAACAAAGAATCAAAGGTAGGCATGACATACCTGCATCACCAGTCCATCTTCACCGTACTACCAAATCTATGGCACTTCAATCATGCGGTAAAAGAAGGTACTGCAGGGGCGACCTGAGAACACATCGAGCACAATACACTAGCAATGCAGCACATTGTGTTAATGTGAGGGTGCACGCATGTGATCCCATGTCGCTCCTGTTGAACCCCTCTACCTCTCTAGCATCAGCATAATACCTAGCCACACAACTTGGTTCTAGTTTTACTGCCACAACTTGGTATCCATGTCTTGCATGTGAACATATATATAGAACAACTCAATTGAGTACTTCACTCCATTGTACTACATAAATGGTACGAATAGAAAATTAGAATTTCTAGTACAAATCTTCTTTACTTAACCATATGTTTTTCTTTAGAAGAAACTATGTATGACATAAATTGTACTACAATGTGGTACAGCTTGATTTTTTTTCAAAGCTGCTTTGTACTCTTCAATTGCTAGTCTGTCGTACAGTAGCTTTCTCTAATTGGAAGTTTCGCGGTACAATACTTTGCACCTATTCTTCAAAATGCAATGAAGCCTTGGAGAATGACTTTTTTTTTTTTTTTTTTTTTTAGCCAAAGCGATATTCTGAATTATTCTGACTATAGGAGGAGGATCGAATTTGAATAAAACCATACGTACACACTACCTTAACCAACTGGCTTAGGCCATCTCTAAGTGAGGGTTATATCTTCAAATATAGCCCAAATCCTCAAAACTCATCTCCAAAAGTGGGCTACACAAACCGCTAAAAAAAAAAGGTAGGTTACATAAAGGGCCAATTCATAAAATGAGGGCCACATGTGGCCCTTTTGTTGGTTCGGGCTAAATAATTGGATGAGGCCCAACTGACATCACCTAGTTGTTAGGTGACGTCAACTAGCTATTTTTTTTTAATCCGAAAAAATGATTTTTTTATTTAAAAAAAATTCTATAAAATTCTTAACTTTTTTGGTATAAATACCTACCACATTCTTACATAATTTCTCACATCTTCATCATTTTACATATTATCCTTCCTCAATTTCATTCTTTTACATAATTTCTCACAATCTCTTCATTCTTTTACAAATTATCCTTCACATTTCAATTAATTTTTAAGTTTTTTAATAACAAAAAAATATCTAATCATAAATTTATATGGCTAATGACATTCCGACACGTGGATATCAAAAATCATATCCCAGAATATTTTATCTTCTAAAATGTATTTTAAATAGAATATAAATAGTAGTTTAATTAAATTAAATAATAAATTTACATAATATACTAAAAATTATTAAAATTTTAAATTTAGCCTTTTGTTACTGGAGACAATTAAAATATAACCTGAACTGACACTATTTCTTATAAAATCAGTTTTTAGGGAGCTGAATATAGCACAGAGTTAAATTTAGCCCAAGATATAGCTATATTTTAACCCTCCCCACCTAGAGCCCTGATTGTTGTGTTTCTTCACTCGTACAATCTCTATTGCTTTAAACCAAAATATAAAATAAAAATGAAAAAACTAATAACCCAAGATAAAACAATGTAGAAACCAACATGTGGGAAAATTCCTTGGGGTGACATTGTTAAGAATTCTTTTTCCAAGTGACAAAATTGCACGTAGACAACCATTCTCTCTCTCTTCCTCTCTTGCGGTACGAACAAATAGCTTCGGTGCTTTTGTTATTTATTTGCTGGTTAGAATTTGCGAGTTCTGTAATCTCATTTGTTCTCCTAGAAATTAAATTTGGGTTTGAGAAGTAAGTGATTGAATTTAGACTGTAGGTTTTGGGTTTAAGCTAAAAGAAGCGATTTTATCTGTTACCCTTTGATTATTTCTTCTTCTCTCCGTCTCCAAATAGAAGCGACTGTGGAGTTCTTGTATGTGTTGCCGCTTATAAATTTTTATTTGGGAAAGTTATGTATGCAAATGAAAATGGTCCTGTTTTTCAAATTCATTTGCTTTTGTATTTGGGAAAATTGTGTATGCCATGAACTGATGCTTGGAACAAATTCATTTGCTTTTGTATTTCATAGGGTGGCTGTGGCAAAATGGGGGAAGGGGGAAATGCAGTTCAAGATTCAGCAGTCCAAACGACATCTTTGGAGAACATTGAGGCCTTGCTGGAGGTAACCCAACTCCCTTTTCCAAAAGTTAATACTCTTTTCTAAAGTACCCTCTTGTATTGAACGAAAGGATTCAACATATGTGATATATTGTGTTTTGTACAATGAGATGTTTATTGAAATTCATATCCTGCTTTCATGAAAGAAATTGTAGTTGGAGATGATCTTTTTGTGTTTGGCAGGCTGCTAGATATGATGACATGGATGACACTGTAAGCTTAGCATCTGCTGGTGTTTCTCTCAATTCTAAGGATTCTCAGGGCCGAACAGGTTATAATTTTCGTTGTTTTATAAATTCATCCCCGTTTTACAGTTTTTTTATATAAATTTGACATGTGCTAAAAGTGGTAGATATTTTTCTTGTGGCTCATGGTTTTCTCCTCTCTTATTAAAATGTGAATTTTTTTATTACTTGTTAAGGAATTCATTGGGATTATTAAAGCAATTATAGATTATGCATGAGATGACACTTTGTTGTACCAAGTTGTTCTCTCATCATGCGGAGGTTTTATTTGTCTGCTGCTTTCCTGTGCATAATCACTTGTGAATTTGTTGAAACTTGGACAGCATCTCCTCAACCTCTTATAGTAGTTGGTCTTAATAACGTAGATACCAGGACAACCAGAGCAATAATTTTTCATGAATTTGCTTATTGAAAATCTGAAGGGTATTTATTTGGTTGTCAAATTTGAAATTCAGTAGATAAGGTTCACTTGTATGTGGTCTCAGAGGTTGATGGTATTGATATTTGATCTGTGAAGCTTGTGAACGTAAGTAGAGAGGTTGAGGAGATGCAAGGGTGATTTTGGAAGGATAGAGATCTGAAAACCTAATTCTTCTTGGAAGTGAGGAATTAGGTTTTCATTTCCTTGAGAAATAGTTAGGCATTAGGATAATGCATTGAAGCTGTTAGTTATTTCATTAATCAGTTTAATATTGACAAATCATTTTGACCTCCTTAAAGTGTTTAAATCAGCATACCTTGTATTGCACCAAATTACGATAGCATCCCATTTCCAAACTATTTTCAACGATTACTAAATCATGCCGTTAGTAGTAACGGGAAGGTCAGTCAAATGGGGTGACATACATTTGAGGATGGTGAGGATTGGATTTGTGGGAGAGGGTTCATTCCTGGGCATCTCTTTGGGGCATCGGTGTAATCAGAGTTTAAGGAGTATCTTCAGTTTTTTTTTTTTTGTTTTTTTTTTAATCCAGATTGGAATGCTATTGTTTCTTATAGCCCTTTGTTGATTTCTTGGGTAAATTTTGGAGTGTCTTCAGTGTAGGTAGATGTTGGTCTTGGGTTTCTTTTTCTCCTTTAGAGTGTCGACAAGATGTCCTCTGTATTGTGTAAATTTCTTTTAATAAAGTCTTGTCCCTTTACTCTCTCTCTCTCTCTCTCTCTCTCTCTCTCTCTCTCTCTCCCTCTCCCTCAAAATTTCAAAAGACAAGACATATGTAACAAGGTAATGAGTATGACTACTGTAAGGCCTCTTGAACAATTGATTCCAGATTCTGAGGACAACTCATAAAGGTGGAGATTTTCTCTTCAGAGTATTTGGATGGGAGAGTTTGATTGGGTTTGGGGTGAAGATGTTGTTTTGATTGTTCAATCCTATCCTTTTTAGACAGAAAAAATCCTTCCTATCTTTAAAATTTAATCATTTTGAAATTCCTTGTGACTTTAAGATTTCCTTATTATCCCTATTGTAGAGCTAATGCATTTCAAATGGACTATTGAAGAGAATTTAAACTTTAGTGTTTTTGATCCCACGAAAGGTTTAGTCAATATTGTTGATATGAAGGAACAGAATCCTGTGTTGGTTGCTTGGATGGGCAACACGTTTGGATGCTGCTTTGCAAGGTTTCACTAAAATACACCTGGAATATCAACCTCGGGGGTTCTAGTGAAATGATGCTTCTTCGCATGGTTTTGCTTGAAAATATCGTGTTTTAGTTAAATATCATGTGAAATTCTAATCGCAAAGGGATAGATCCAGCTAGAATAGAAGAGGCGGCATTGTAAGGCAACTTGCTGGTGCAATGCCGCATTTGGCATATGATGTGGCCTTCAGTTGCCTCTTCTTTATTTATCTTTACAGATCCCAGCACGTTTGGTTCCTCATCATTTCTTCCCTTGTTTCATCGGCATATTCAGTTTTAGTTTTTTTTGGAAGAGTGGCATACTTTTGGGTTCAGCTGAGATTTTATAAATTGGGGGTTAAACCTGAACATTTGTTTTTTGACATTTGGCAATAAAAGTAACTCGCAGTCCTAGATCAAGACTAGGTTTTAACTTTGTTACATATAAAACAAACTTAGCTTAAGGATCCCAATCCAACCAAAAAAAGGTCTGAGGCGTGATTATTAGTGATGCCGTCCCAATAAATGAGCCCTATGCAAAGTGCTGTATGAATGGGATGGGAAAAAAATGCTAAAAAGAAGGGGAGAAGGATTGCATCCAAGCAAACCACCCCGACCCTCACCCCGCGTCCCCAACCCCTAACTGCTTAATTTCGCTTTCTAGCTCCCATTAATAATTAAATTTTAATTAATTAATTAATTTTTGAAATACTTTATGTATATATCATGGGTTGAGCTAGATTTGTAGCGTGTAACTGATACAATATTTTTTTCACCAAGTTACAGATTCTATTATTTCTTTGTTTCTAAATTGGTTGAAACACGTGACCAAAAACAAAATTTGTTCAAACACCCGACCATAATGAAACTTTATTCTTTGTCAGGAATTAATAGCATAACAGACTTCAGAAGTTGATGGTTAATGATTATGCATGGCTTGAATCAATGTTATTTATTCCCATATGTCATGCTGCTACGTTTATGGTTTAAGTGAGAAATTCTTATTTTTAAGGTTTATTTTTCGCCAATGATCTTCTCTTAGTTCTTGGTCAATGGTTTTTTCCCTCCAATTAAACCACAAACAATATGTAGGTATGATGTTCATACATAAGAGAAGATATTTAGTTATCTTATGCACACACAATCACATACCTATTGAAATGAGAGTTTCTTCTGAGTTGAATTTCAAGACTTAGATGGGGATATTGATGTTATGCATTTTTCTTAATTGTTATATTATACCAAGTGATAATGAAACTTTTATTCACGCTGAACAACTTTACAAGCTTGTGTAACTGTGTTTGACCGGGGTACTGTGACATTTGATTGCAGCACTACATATGGCTTCTGCTAATGGACATCTTGACATTGTGGAGTATCTTATCAGTAGAGGAGTGGTGAGGTCTTTTAAGTCAATATCTAACATTCTTTTTCTCCTTTTCAAAAAAAATAATATAAGTCTTTTAGTTCTCTCAAAAAAGATTGTAAAGGAAATCTGTAAGTATCAATCTCATGTTAGAATATAAAGTCAATAGATTTAGGATCGATAAAAGGATTTATCAATTGGGTTTTGGTCCCTACTGTAGAGCTAATGCATTTCAAATCGGTTTTGGATGTGGAGCTTAGATGAATGTCGGATTGGAAGTTAGTGGGAGGAAAGAAAATTGAGGGGTTTGAAGGGAAGGTTGTGCGAGGAATTTTACAGAAGCTAAGTGCTGTTCAGAGAGTACCCAAACACTCACAGAGAAGGAGAGAAGAAAAAAGTGATTTTCTCACAAGCTATGGCCACCGCCACAATAGCTTGGGGACGCTGGAGTGATGAGCACAATGGCTTTGGAAGGGAAAGTACTTTTTTTTTTAATTAAAACTTTTCTTTAGTTGTTATTAATTAGTTAGTGGTGAATTTAAATGTATTTAATATATAAGTTAACTATGGGGTTAGACTATAGGATACATTGCTATGGTGATGATGCAACACCTTGGGTTAAAGTTGTGAACAAAAATTATCTCTATTGTTAGATTGTTAGGCAGATGACTCATTGGTTGATTGTAAGGGTAGTACGTTGAAATACCAACTAGTTTTCTTCCATATAAAAACTCGCATCTTATAAATGGAGCAACTACCTTAACTGGTATGAAGCACTTTAATGTCTTTTACTCAACAAAAAGGCTTATCAGTTAAGGTTATGATTGTTCTTTGTTTTTTGTTTTTTGTTTTTAAGCGTAAATTTTATTTATGTTATTTGCATTGTGATATCTGGCAAAAGATTGCTTGCATGTTCCCTGTTCTCGACTTGTGATATGTTATTATGATAAATTATAATAATTTTGTGCTTCTTTGCGTAAGGATCTTAATGCTACAAATGAGGAGATGAATACACCTCTACATTGGGCTTGCCTGAATGGACATGTTGAGGTGAATATTTTGTTTGTTTTGGCGCAGTGATATTAACTCATTCTACTTTTTGTCTAACGTTTTTGCTTTTGCAGGTGGTTAGGAAATTGATCTTTGCAGGAGCTAATCTTAGTGTACTAAACAGGTACGCATTCGAACATGTTAACTAAAGCCT
The DNA here is from genome assembly GCF_902201215.1 of Prunus dulcis. Classification (NCBI taxonomy): domain Eukaryota; kingdom Viridiplantae; phylum Streptophyta; class Magnoliopsida; order Rosales; family Rosaceae; genus Prunus; species Prunus dulcis. The sequence continues at coordinate 20,232,862 of NC_047653.1, read as the reverse complement.
GACTTTCCTTAACATATAAGATTTGCACACCTTTTATTATAAGAATGATTGTAGCACTGGTTGTCTTCAGCTATGAGAGGACTCCAATTGATGAAGCTGTGACCAGGGGAAAGATGGATGTTCTTGATGCCATTAATGCAGCAGCTGCCCAAGTAGAGCTGACTGGTGTCAGCGTGTCCTAATGTATTGAGTACCTAACAAAAAGTGGGAGCCATGATAAAATTTATAGATGTTATCTTCTTGTAGATTGCAAAGTTTAGATATGAAACTTTTGGTAATAGCTATAGAGGATTGCAACTGTTTGCTAAACTAGCGTGATGCTAATCAATCTCCATATCTCAAATTTTAATGTGCAGCGCTTCAGTGATGTCAAAAAAGAAATGTTGTGTTGTCTATGCCATGGGAAATAATCTGCAGGAATATGTTTCGAACGCATATCTGGATCCCGTGGTTTGGTGTAAATTAGAAAATGTTAATGTTAACCAAAGTTGTTTTCAATTCTAAGGTTGGTGTAGCTTTATTTCTTGTGCATCTTTGCAAACTTACCAAGAGGAAACAATATAAGCAGGATTTGATGAGCTCTTATTGATGCTAGTGGGGGATAGAGAAAATGGTCCCCAAATTTCTCAGCCTTCCTAAAACCAGACAGATGATGGTGTTCAAGAGATTAAAGAGCTAATGAAATCACCAGATCTCAAGTAAAAACATAACATTCTTAAGAGCAGTTACGAATGCATCCGAGGTTTTAAAAAAACAAACATTCTTAGGTCAACTTCTTGCCGAGACATAGATCACCAGATCTTGAATGCATTTCTAATCCCCACAAATAGTGGAAACTGCAAATTCGGAAATGTGAGAGGAATCACTGATAATGTCTTTTTTCACATGAAAGTCAAAGCATCCATAATAGACCCCTTAAAATCATCTCTTTAGGCAAATTTTAGGGAGCAATTAGAAAAATACAACTCCAACCAAGCTCCCTAGCCACCTCCTAAAATAGAGAGACTTCTAGGAGCTTCTAGATCTGATGAGAGAAATGACTTCTAGTATCTCCTTATAATTTAATGCTCATTTATTTTAATAGTATTTTAACCATTTATTTAATGCAAGTATTTTTTGTTGTTGTTTTTGTGTCTATACTTTATTCAAAAATTGAATTAAAAAATATTAAAATCATTTATGACTCTTTAAATTAGGGAGTATGGTTGGAGTTGAAATTTTATAGAGAACTTTTAAAATAGCTTTAATATTTTTTGCTAAATTTTAATTAAAAAATAGAGAACATGATTGTTGATGCTTTAAGCTTCATGATGTACAATTAGAGTACAAGTTGAAAGAAAAAGGAAGCATCACCAAGGAGAATCATAATGTCTCATTGGACAATGGGAACAAAAGAAAAAGAGAAAAAGAAAAATCAAATGTCAATGGGTTTTGGTAATAAAAGAAAAGAAAACAAAAGGGTTGTTCATTAGAATGGTATGCCACTAAAAGATAGAGTATCAATACCATCAAAATGATCATAAAAAGGAAATTCAATATTAGTGCTCAAAACCTACTTTTCTATTGGACTTTCATTTTACTAAAATGGCAATGAACCAATCAACTTTTTCCTCTTTTCCTTGTGCTTTTTTTTTTTTTTTTTTTTGGTTTCTTTTTTCTCCTAGCTTTTCAGACTAGTAAGAAATATTTAAATATTTAAATGTTGTACCAAGCCTGGAATCCAGGAAAAAAGGTGTGTAGGATTCTTCATTCCAAAGATGAAAATTGTGAGGTGAAGCAACAAAAATTATATATATTCTTCTTTCCAATAGTGCATTGTATTGATGCTTTCCAAATTTTCATATAGAATGTTGCCATTTTCTTTTCCATAGTATTTCAAGGCAATCAAATATTCTTGAATATGAAACTTTTACCATAACTGGAAGCAATATGCCCACGCAAAATTAAGTGCTCTGAACCACTGCCACTCTCTTTAAAAGGAATAAAATGAAATTCAGTTAGCTCCTTTTTTTTGGCCAAGTTTAATTAGTTCTTTTTTTTTAATACAAACGATAGTCTAAATTACAAGTAGGGGCGGCCCTGATACGGTGCAAGTGACGCCATTGCATAGGGTTCCCGACATTTTTTTACTTTATATTTTATATATATATATATATTAATATTATAAAAATTATGTATATACTCCAGCATGCAGCGCAGTGAAACAAAAGTGTATTTGGTGGAGCTTGTTTTTAGTGCATATCCCTTGGTACAAAGCCCAAAGTTCGAGTCTTAGTTATATATCACACCCAAACCCAAAAAAAAAATTAAAATTAAAAATTAAAAAAAAATACTTTCTTCTACTTAAAAACAAAACCTAAATAAATAAATAAAAATTTATGCCTTCTTTCTCTTGAACTCTTATGTTTTTACCGAACATACTAATATTTAAATTTATCAATTGAAAACATTAAAAAAATTATGAATTTGATTTGTGATTGTTATTACATGCTAATTGATGACGAATTTTAGTTATAAAAAAAAAAATTTATTTTTTTTAGTATTTTCATATTAGATTATGCGAGGACTCGAGTTTAAGTTTGGCACAGGACCCTCAAAATCTCAAAACTGGCTTACAAAGGGTAGGTAGTTTCTCGCACACACTAGCACAGTGCCATGAAAGTTCGAATCTGAAATACTGGTTTGCAAATCAAGGTCATTTTCTACTGAATTAGACCATTGGTCAATTAGCTCCCTCCTGTTTAATGAAATTACATTAGTTTACATAGTTTTTCTCTATATTTCTAAAAGTTTGTCAACTTCAACTCATCATGACAAATTTGAAAATAATATTTAAAGGTATCCAATCAAAAACTGAATCTCAAACCTTCTTTGGTATCATTCAAAGGTCGATAAACCTATATTTCTTTTTTTCTTTTTTCTTTTTTTGTTTTTTTGTTACAATAAACTGACAATAGAAAGTCTAAAAATAAATATTATTTTCTTGGTGGTTGAAAATAAAGTATTATTTTCCTGTAAAATTTCACCATCCTCCCTTCTAGCTCAAGATTGCATATCTTCTTGTTGTAGAAAATAAAAGCTAGCTTTCCAAGACAAGGAAAAACAAAAACAAAAACAAAAACAAAAAATCTTTCAATGCTATCAAAAACGTCAAAATAATATTTAAGAGAACATCCTAAACCCTAATATGCATGAGTCATTACATGCATGGTTCAAATAAACCAAGGATCCATGTAGCTAGGTTTTATTCAGTATTTGGCTAACATGATACAGGTATGCGTTTTCAGATGTGTATATTGGAAGTTCAGTGGTATATAGTGATATGGCCTCTGAATCATCGGCAAACTTTAGTGAACTGCCATATTACACCAAATATCACTATAAGAAAACATTATTATTGCGCGTTACATCCGTGACACAAGATGATATGGATAAACCCCACTATTAGCAGTGCCTAATAGCACAATCAATACGAATAACCGCGATTGTTGGAGATTAGCCACCGATAGTGATTCTAGCCATCTTCTCCTAGGGAACACTAGGGCACACTAGAGCTACAAATGACAAATATTTACATACATGAAGCCACCACAAACCAGGAAGCGAGGATATGGGTAGGGTAGGTATAGTTGCGTTAGGTTCTAACATATATGAAGCCAAAAACAAAACCATGGGCAACCCAAAAAAATCCCTAATACCCAAAAACAAAAACCCCCTGGAAAAGCAAAAAGGGGGAAAGGAATAAGGATATTTTACTTGTAACCCAATCAAACATCTACTAACCAGCTTCTTAAGTGATCTAAAAGACAAAATGATTGGCAATAAATCATATCTGTAACTGCACATTGTGGAAATCTCATAGTTCTAGCCATGGAAAGACCTATATATCATCATAACCTTGTCAAAAACATATATATCCTCCAATCGAGAGCCAAATTGCAACATCAACTGCACAGATCTGAAGGATGAACAGCACCCAATTGGAGAAATATAGAATTCAGGAATTGCACATTCAAAATCAAAAGAAAGAAACACGCATCGACTAAGCTTTTTTATATTGAAAAATATAAATACACTACGATTAATCACTAGAAGGGTATTGCTGCTAGACTAGGGTGCCTTAATTAGTATCCAGAAAGCACTTCCTTTCTATACCAAATGAATCCAAACGCAAATTAAAATTATAATCTGTATCTAATGCAGTTTAAATATGTCGATGACATGCTTAACAAATCTAAATGAATTTTCCTACTGACAAAAAATGAGAAAGTGTTACAAGGATACTAATTATAAGCATTTAACAATCCGTTTTTTCGTCTGCAAAGAACTTAACAATTTCGACAAAGCGATTAGTCTCTCTGAGGTTCCAAGATGAATCTGTCTACTGGGAATTAAGCAGACTATCACAAACACTATTATCACATTACAGCTGACTTCACAATTTACATAGAAGAAACAATAAAAACAAGCAATTGAGCTATAAATGCATCAATATTTTTCTAAAAGAATACAAATTTAAGCGCAAGTTCCATATTCAGTTCCAACAGATGCTCCGGGCAAAAAAATAGTGGACATAGCAGTGATGAGGATTTACATATTTCTAATACGAAAAGCAAAAGAAAACTATAGGCATGTCAAATAAGGGATTAGACTTAGAAAAGGTGATCATGTGCAGCATAGGAAGAATTAATATAAAACAAAAATGAATGTGAATGAAATCCACATGATGAAACCAATCTAGTTTATATATATTAGTGCAGACAAGCAAGGGGACAGCATGTGGGGGAAAGAGAAAAAAATCTAAGCAGGCAATGAATTTAGACACCCCTTAATTAATCAACATTAGTCAACATTGTATGCAACGTTATTTCCAACAAAATAAAAACAAGTCACCTATATCTACGGCATCCATCAATCACAAAAAGAATAATTAAAAAAAAATCTACAGATGAAGCCAAACAACCATTCTGTACAGCACTTATCCTGCTAGCTAATTAACCACAAATCACATATAACACAATAGATTCTAAATTACTCTAATGACTGTACGGGAGGGAATCAAACTCGGATGCAAAGGACGGACACAATGCCTTGTTTCGTACATTAGCATTCAATACAGGAGACTAAATTACAAAATACTAATCGATGGTTTAGAATGAAAAGAGAATGTTTTCTTTCTTTTTTATTTTTGTGGAAAGTTTATGGTGCGAGAAGCTAGTGCATATAACAATCAAAATTATAAGGAACAAAGGATACATCTGAAAGGATTGATGTTTGTTTTTACAACGAAAAGACTAAAGTTTAAGACAACATAAAGGTTGGATCTTTGATGAGAAGCTAGCCTAACTTACCCCCACATTACAATACAAAAGAGAAACAAGTAAATGATTTGTTGTTCATGAACGCATGCAATTGCACGATTGTCCAAAACAGTGCAGAGAGAGGCTAAAAGTGGTAAAGTGGGTGGAAAAGGACATGCATGAAATGCTTTTTCTTCTTTAGTAACAAATGATGGTAACATTACAACTACTTCTCTCTCATGCCAAAGTCTAAAGCAGCACTAACAAGTCGTCCCACATTTACTTCTGCCTTGATCATGAACAAGCAAGCGGAAAAAGAGAAATCAGCTTGAGCAGTGAAATATTAATTTGGCCCTAATATCGAAAATATATGGCTGGAATAATTAATACATGTCATAGCACATGAATCAATAGTGCACACAACAGAAGCAAGAAATAGTTGTAAGAAATTAATAAGCTTTATATCTACCACAAATATGTATTTTTTAATGATTCTTTTTTCTTTTTTCTTTTTTTTTTTCTTTTTTTTTTGGTAAAAGAAATAATAAGAGAATACTTTATACTGTAGATTTCACCTTTGACAAGCAACACTACTTTGATGAAAAGAAAGAACAAGAGGAAACAGGCAGATGATAAGAAAGCTATATGCAGCTTCTATATATGGGAAAAGGAAAAAAAGAAATGATGATAATAATAATATCCATGGGATTAATGGTATTTTGTATCTTAAAAATGCACTTCTTTAGCAAATTACAAGATTTATGTAAGTCGGTTTTGAGTACTTGCTCTCCGGTCCTGGGTTCGAGTCCTCCTATCTATGTTGTGTGTGTGAGTTTAGTATATCATCACCCCACTCAATAGGAAAAGTCCTCAAAACAAAAACAAAACAAAAAAAGGATTTATAATCCCCCCTTATTAGTGCGATGCAAATGCAACTAACTAGCAACTAGAAACCATGAAGCTGAAAACCATTTATAAAGAAGAGAAGAAATTAAACATGTGAATAAAATACTTGTTTCAGTAATATTAATACAAAAGATTAATATTAATCATTAGTAGGACCAAGCAGAAGAAAAATTAGACAAGTACAATGTTAATCCTTCCAAGCTAGGTTGTTCATTAACGGATGCAGTACCTAATTAACACCACAGAACTAGGAAGAATATACCATCAATTTATTGGATTACCAAAGTTTGAACTTCCCAGCAATCCTCCACTAGACGCCCCATAAACGTCCGACGTATCGAGAATCGGGGAAGAAGCCCCATTTCGTCCCCCATTGCCACCACCACTAGTGCCGCCACCACCCCCCAAATGCAATTCGGAGATGTTGGGAAACCCTTCTCTACCTTCAACCCCTTGATCATATAAGAACCCTTTGAACACATGGCCACCAATTTTCACAACTGCCTGATATGCATACTCATCGTCGCCGTCTTCCACCGCGGTCACCCGAACGCACTTGAACACTGCCGGAGCACGTACTTGGCCCGGCAATGACTCCTTGAAGCCAGCATCTGCACACATAGATATATTGTACATCTTTATATAGTTGAGGGAATTTAACAAACCAAGTACAATTTGAAACCCTACTCAAATAATTTCAACTAATTATAAAAGATATTAGTACTGCTAGTACATTTCATTTAATTCAAGTCATTAAATCAACCTTGGTGACTAGAGCTAGTATCATAGCTTCTAGGTGGGGTGGTGTTTGAAGTGGAAGTATGAGACGTTGTCGTTTGGGAGGCGCCAATGAGCCTAGGCTTCTTGGCACTGGATGTAGACCCAGAATTAGACCCAGCCCCACCTCCAGCCGCACCAGACATCAGCTGCCGCTCTCTCCGCCGCGCTGCCGGGACCCATGTGCTCTTCACGTGAGTGGCACAGTCGAACCCCCGGCTTTTGCAGCACGTCCTGCACCGCCTGTGCGTGCAGTCTTTCTTCGCCTGGTTCCCACAATCTTGACACGTCATTGTCGACGCCCCGGAGGCAGCGGCAGAGCCGGAATTCATAACGTTGTTTCCTACTCCGCCGCCACCACCTTGAACCAAGTGGGTCCCGCCGAGACTCGTAGCAGCCAGATCATGTGGAGTTTTCTTGAAGAAGTGGGGCTGGGGCTGCTGCCACAGCTGAATTCCTCCTCCTCCTCCCGCGCTTCGGTTGTTTCGATGCTGGCCGCTGCTCATCATACTCATGCTCATACTCATACCCATTCCCATACCCATACCCATACCCATACCCATGCCCATGCCCATGCTCATACCTGTAGGAGTGTGGGCATTATTATCTTCGTCATCGTCGACATTTGAGATATTTGGCGGGGCAAGACAAGGGGTGGTGGTGAGGAGAGGGATGACGCCGACGCCAACCCCGACACCGAGAGCGGTGGCGGGGTTGGTGGAGGAGTTGATGGAATGGTGTGGGTCGGAGGAGGGGGAGAGGAGATTGGGATCGTGGTGGTGGTGGTGGAGGTGGTGATGGTTGTTGTGGTGGTAGGCGGCGGCAGGGGCCACGACGAAGACGTCTCTGAGGCCGACCATGCCGGCCATCTCGGGAGGGAGGTGGCTGTAGGGGAGGGTCCTGCTGGGAGGGCCGGAGGAGGGCCACATGGTGCTGGGGGAAGCGGAGGAGGGTCCAGCGGGGGCGGGCCCAGCATTGAAGCCGAGGGAGAGGACGTCGAGGTCGGGGTGGTGGTGGTGGGAGGGGCGTCCGGTGGCTGCGGAGTTGGTGGAGGAAGATGAGCCCACCCAATCTGCAAAAGCACCAGAATCTGAAGGCAGCCTCCTTGTAGTAGCCACAACTGAAGCTCAACCTCTTTCTCAAAGTATATTACAAACCCAATTGCTCACAATCTTAATCAGCCCCCCTTTTTTTCCTCAATTGTATATATATTCTTTTCTTCTTCTTCTTCTTCTTCTTCTTCTTCTTCTTGTGTGAGATTGGGAGAGAGAGAAGGAGAGCGACCAAGTCAATGTATGGAAGGATGGGTAGCTAATATCTATGTGTGGGTGTTATGTGTTGTAGGTTTCTGAAATTCTATCAGAATTTGGTTGTTAGATCGATGTGAGAATAAAGCTAGGTTCATTTAGAAAGAGAGAGAGACAGAGAGAGAGAGAAGTTTGTTGGGGGTCTTTCTGGCTTGCTTGCTGGTTATATATATGGTAGAATAGTGCCTACTGCTGCTACTGTGCTGCAGCTACTGCTTCTACTGTCACTAGTTTGGCTTTTATGAGAAAAAAAGTTGGTTTTTTTCTGATCAGAAACACAAACAGATTGAGAGAGAGAGAGAGAGAGAGAGAGAGAGAGAGAGCTTCTGCTTCTGGTTCTGGCCCTTCTGCTTATGGGTGGGGGCCGACCCTCAAAGCCCAGACTGAGTCCACAGGCAGCAGAGAAAAAACAAGACCAAGCAGCAGCTAGTTAATGCTATGTATCTTCACTCTTCACTCTTCTGTGTGAGAGAGAGAGAGAGAGAGAGAGAGAGAGAGAGAAATGCAATAACGACCTTTCCTCTGTGTATTTTCTGCTGTTGCTATTGTGCCCAGTGACCTTTCTCTCTCATCATAGATCCATCTCCCTTCTTTTTCTTCTTCTATATCTTCTTCTTCTTCCTCTTTTCCTTCTGCTCTTTCTCTTTCTCTCTCTTTCTCAGCTTCTTAACTTCTTTCCCTTTATCTTTTTCTCTAACTCTCTCCCTAAAAACCCTTCCTCAACATGTTTCCTAGAAAGCCAACTTGAGGTGGGTTCCTCTCTACCTCTCAACTCCCTTCCCTCTCTCCCTCTCTCCCTCCCTCTCTCTCTCTCCAATAATCACTTAGCCGAATAGCAATAGCAAATAGTATAAGATAGTAGGAGGAGAGAGAGAGATATATATATATATATATAAAAGTGACAGAGAGAGAGAGTATAAAGACTTTTGTTCTCTAGTTTTTGTAGTTTTGTGGAGTCTCTAAAGTCACATGACAACTCTCATTCATTTAGGGCAACAGTGCTTCTACAGTCCTACTTCTCCACTTCATCGTGCGTGTATTCCTCACTCTCCCACAGCGCGTCGGCCTTATTATTCTCTATTCCTCTCATCCTAAAATGGTGGTGGCCCACATGAATGGAGAGCTGCAGTGCGGCGCGTGTAGGGCACGCGAATTAGCCTCCTCATTTTTCATTAATTAAACGTGGAGTCCAAGTAGGAGTCCCAAAATCTATCTGTTTTGTCGTTTTTGATTTGGGTTTGTCAGATGAGATGAGAGAAAGGATGGAGATGAATGTTGTCAGATTCGTGCATATTTGGTAACATCATTAACAGTGTAAGCTAGGTTTGACTTATCAGTTTAATTATTTTGCTATAATTAACCAATTAAGGCACCAATAACTGAGTTAATTGTACCTTCCTTTTGTAATTCTTCTTCAAAAATTATACTTCGGCACCACGTTTAATGGAGAGGATTAGATTCGGCTAACTAAAATTCATGTGCAATTAAGGAATAATATGAATGTTGTCTTTTGATTTGGAGGAGAAGGACTATTCATAAAATGTTGATGTCTAAAATTTATCCTCTATAAATCCAACCATTTTCAAGAAGATTAGCGAAGATAAGTTTTAGACGTCAACCTCATATGAATACTTCACCTTAATTCTTTAAGTTAAAAGACAACATCCATATTCTTCCTTGATTGCACATAAAAGTTTGTTATTTAGTTAATCGTCCATATTAAACGTGGCCAATGATCAAATTAGATATCACAATTTACTATTGATATTTGGCCGCCTCCTCCTCTCCAATTCGTTGATCATATTCTCGTGAAGCAAATTTTGTTGCAAATGTTTTTGCATATTCGAGTCATTTCTAATTGTGTGAAAAAATTGGGCTTTGTGCTAAAATAGCCCTTTTAAACAACTTTTGTTCCAAAATAGCAATTACCCCCATGGTGTCTTCATATAGTTGTCCCCATAGTTTTTTCTATGTTGTCAGTGTTGAATCCATGAATTTTTTAGGAAAAGGGAAATGTTAAAAGGCTAATAACCAAATAGCCTTACAATTTAAACAATACTAATGTTATTCATAATTAAAATAAATAAAAGTTTTACGTCTAAGTCTAATGACTATAGTCTATTTTGTATATCAATTAACATGCACAAAATTCATGTTACACAATTATTTACCAAAATTCATATCAAATATGATCAAAATGCATGTCAATTACACAATTAGTCTATCAAAATTCATATGAAATCATCCATTAATCTAACCAAAATCAATACCAATTAATCTAACCCAAGGTACATGTGATTTGGAGGTCACAAGATAAAAGTACATGTGATTATGAGTTCGGGGTATTTTTCGGTGAATTTTTTGGAGCACATATGAATTTTTAATGAATTTCTAAAGTTGATCTAGTTAAAATTTGACACATGGCTCCTTGATAGTGGACCATATTAAAAAGGAATGCAAGTTGAGAAGCACATGATTCTAATTACAAACACAAGTCATCTTATTCTTCGGCTTATGTTTGCAACTTAAGTGAAATTTTTTCAAAATTTTTTCAAAATCTTCTAAAATCTATAGTTTTGGTTGTGGGGGTACAATTGACGAACCGTTTTCTCCTACATGATCGTGAGATCGAGCTCAACAATCTAAGGTAAATATTCAGGGTCTCATACAGCAGCAACAAAACAGCCTCTTTGAGGCTTTTAATCGAACACTTGGTGGGCACAAGTAAAGGGGCAAATTCCTGCATCTCCAAAGTATTTTTCGGCCAGGGGAGGTGCATGTGCACCTCCTTACACCTCTGTGGGTCTGCCACTGCTCATAGTGCCTCTATAATACAAGGATGGCAATTTTAAAACAAAAGTTATGAAGAATTGCTATTTTAATTAATTTCTCGAAAATTTTTGGGTACATTGGCCATTCCAACGGTTGTTTCTGCAACTTTGATGGGATTGGGTTGTCAACGTAGGTTTATGTTATAGTTCTTGATTTGCCGTGTACTTTGTAGTTCTTGGCTTTACTTCTATTTTGGAAAGTGGTACATCTTTCTCTCAGTTTAGTCAATGAAATGCCTCTTGCAATAAACGAAATAGCCAAATTTGTTGCTCAGTATGATATATTTTTGTTAGGGGTGAATAGGCTCACCACCAATGATTGATTATGAATAATAGATTAAAAATTGAGATATTTAGTTATAAATCCATTCTTAACACTAGTGATATAAATAAATCCTACACTATTTTATTTCTATAAAAAAAAATTAAAAAAATGACAGCTAACCTCATTGAATTTAATTTTGATTATTAAATTATTTTGATGCCTATTAAGTGTTTTGGTTTTTATTATGAGGTTTTGTGGTTGGGCTTGTTTTAAGAAATCAATGACAGTTTTGTAATTTATAGGAAGTTCGAAGTCTCTTTGTTATGTTGTAAATGGGCTTGGGGTGTGTTTCTAAAGTCTATTTTATATAGTTTTTTTTTTATATATAATAATTTGGGCCCCTATATTGGGTATAATAGTGAATCTCCCTTAAAAATTCAGTTCTCAACAAAATCATGTTAATTAAAATATATGGATAGTGAACACTTTAATCATATTTACTTTAACTTTCCGGTTCACTTTCGTTCATCATTAATCACTAAACAAAAGGTCAATTTAAATTTAACCAAACTAATTTATCAGCAAACAGAAAAAAGAAAAATGTTGATGTGGAAAATCCATGGGGCAAGTCATATGTTTGATAATAAATCAACCCATGTGCTAAACAGGATGAGATCACGAGGTTGATATTCATACTCAATATGAATTTAGTCTTTGTAAAGATCATATGAACACTTTTTTTTTTTTCTTTTTTTCACAAACCAAAATAATGTGTCAGAAGTAAGGAAGGAGCACATGTTAAGAGCTTTTATAACTCTCATTAAACTTTGACAATCAAAGTTGATATAATTATGTGGGTTAACAAAAAGAGATATTTAGTCATATATCCATTCTTAGCATTAATAATATAGATAAACCCTATACCATTTAATTTTTATAAACAAACCTAAGAAATAACAGCAGGCCCTATTGAATTTAATTTTGATTATTAAATTACTTTGATGCCATATTGAGTGTTTTGGGTATTTTTATGAGGTTTTGGGGTTGGGCTTGTTTTAAGAAATTGATGGCAGTTTTGTAATTTATATGAATTTAAAAGCCTCTTTGTTATGTTGTAAATGGGATTTGGGTGTGTTTCTAAAGTCCATTTTATATAGTTTTTTTTAAAAAAAATAATTTGAGCCCCTATATTGGGTATAATAGTGAATCTCCCTAAGAAAAATAAAGCAACAGAAAATACCAAATAAAACTTCTCATTGAAAATTCATACAATTTTGTATATTCATTCTCTTTGTAAAATAAAGTCTATTCCATGTACATTGACAAGTATGACAACTTATAAGAAAGCTTAATTTGTAAAAAAGAAAATTAGACTAATTGATACAACTAGATTGGTTTGAAAAGTTCAATCGAACCATAAATTAGGGTTTGGCTCGAGTCAACAACAAAACACCTTTTTTTTTTAAAGTACCGAACCAAGCCCTCCCAAATTGATTTTGTTTGGTTGGTTCGAACGGTATTTTCATATTTTGCACACTTGTAATTACATAAACATTATATAAGAATATAGATAAGCGTTGTTAACATTCATGTTTAGCTAATATATAAGTACTAGTGTTGATGTTCAAAAATGGAGTTAACTTAAAGTAGGATGCCTTCGGTCAATGACGTCCTTCGGAAGATGAGATGGAGATCTGTAAAGGAGTATGGTAAGAGTCTTGGCACCGATGTGTAAGGTTGGAAATTTAAACCATCAAATCGACAACCTAACCGGTTCATGTTTTTGTTCATTTTTCAATTTCGAGAATAAATCAAACCAAATCGCTATTAGTCTAGTCGTTTGTTTGGTCGCTTTTTTTCTCTTCTCTTTCTCTCTTCGTCTTCTTTGTCTCTCTTTGGATCGTCGCCTCCCAGCTCATCTGCAGATCTCCTCGACAAGTAGCCACTGCTATATAGTCTTCTCTTTCCAATGGAAGCCAGCCACCATTGTCTCTCTCTCATGACAACGTCACCCGAAACAGACAACAATCAACTGACTCCAACCAAAATCCAAACAGTCAGTAACCGACCTTAGACAGTTCAATGGCAGTTTCGATTTTGGTTATTCTCCGACTTTGCCTTCTTGGTTCAATTACTGAACTGAACCTACCCTTACCAATGTGCAACCAGTTGAAAGCACTATGATGCTTAAGTTAGCACGAATGTGGTTTATGGAATTAATTTGAGTGAGTAACATTACATGTGCAAATTAACTGGGCGAGAACCAGAAGTCATCTCTTGTGATTTCTTCAATGTGGGACTAGTGGCGTTGCTTGTCATGCCCACACGTCTCCCTAGGGTTTTGTCTCACAACAAGTGCTTTGTCCAAAAGTGGCACAACAGAGGTGGATACCGAATTGGAGGGCTTTGTTCCTCCTTTATGTCAAAGAAGGACGCCTTGTCCTTTTTCGAAGGGAGGCTCGGTGTGGCCACGTGGTTCGGTGAAGGACACACTAGGTGGTTTCACACCTAAAGAGCCTTTGGCACGTGTGGTCGTCATTTTACCATTCAATCCTTGTCGACAATACTTGGTCAGATATAGTATAAATAATTAAAAACTAAATAAATAGAGAGTAATAGTAGTAACATATATAAGAATAAAAAGCAAATTGCAGAGACAATTAATGAACAAGAATGCAGTGTTTAAAAGGAAGAAAAAACCAAAAGTCTGATTTTATTTTATTTTTTATTTATTTATTTTGAAGGGAAACAAAAGTATGATGATCTATTATGTTCCCTAATATTATTGAGTATTATTTGTAGTGAAAGACATGTTGATGCTCAAAATGGCCCGGCCAATATTGAGTTCAACTTAGTGATTATATGTGCTGGGTCTTCAGCAGGGAAGAGGGCTGAGGCCCTTGGTGAAATGGGTTGGTGAGGGACCTGCAGAAGGTAAAAAGGAGAGAAGCAACCGTTAAGCTTCGGACACTGGTGTGGTGCCGGCCGAAGGCTCTCCGATACCTAAGTCAGTTATGGGTAGTAATTCTGGCAGGGTAACAGTAAAAGTAGGAGAATAGTTCTCCTTTTTACCTGGGTACTGTTCCCTATTTATAGGGAAGTGAAAGTGGGAACTTTGCACAAAGTTCCAATGTGGGACTTTGTGCAAGCCGTTGTGGTGGCGACACGTGTCCTGGAGATTAGGTTTGGCAACTGGGAGATTCGGCAGGTGTCTGGCACCTCGGAAGTGTGTCTTCCTTCGGCATGAGAGAAAACGTGGCTGTCTTGGTGCTAGTCGCTTTGATGCTGGGTCTCCTCAGTTCATTATGGTGTAAACAAGACAGAAAGACATGCAAAGGGGGGGCCAGCTGGCTATATACTATACATGAGTGCGATGGCTTTACCGAGGCAAAACAGGATACAGTAGAAAAGAAAGTAAACAGAGTGAGAAAGTGGAGACAGCAAACACAGAGTTATACGCTACACACACACTAGAACCTCTTTGCGTTCCTTCTTTCCTTCCTTCCCTGCTAGCCTTTAGTTTTCAGAATTCCCCATCAACTGCTCACTCTGCACACGCTGCACAGTTTGCCTCCTCCACAACCCCCACACCATCCTTTTTCCTTTTTCAAAAAGAAAACGGCGCAACTCACAACCCAACGCAACCCTCTCTCTCTCTCTCTCTCTCTCTCTCTCTCCTCTCTCCACTTGCATTGCTTTTATCACTTACCGAATTATCTCACCACACTCACTTCTCCAATTACACACTCATCACCACGCTCTTCAACAAATATTCAGATTCACTATACAATATCATTATTTCTTTTCTTTTTCAAAATTTAGACATCTCAAAAAATCATGCACAACGTCATAATATAATGTAAACATGTATAAAAAGTACAATATTCGCATTGGGTCCTAAAAAGTCATGTTGAAAACAAGAGGACATGTTAATGATCTAATAAAAACATGTCATTTTCATGCTAACCCGTTAAAAAATAAAGTAATTTTATATTTTCGTTCGAGTTTCTAATCATGTAAGTTGAACATTTCTTTTAAATATTTCTTATGTAGAATTTGTGTTTTAAATTGCATTGTATTTAAATTTTTTTGTTTTAAAATGACTTTTTACAAAATGTTTGGTTAGTAGGTCTAGTGGGTCTAATGAGTTGAATGGAAACCTCCTCATATTTGGGGTGGATACAGGACATATTGGATTGATTTTACTCCAAAATCATAGTTGGATCAATTACAATAAAATGGATTGGTTCGGTTTGATTTTAACAATACAATGGAAGAAACTGAATCAATTTAAGACGGTTTGGTTAAACTCAATTCTTTTATTTTGTGTGCATTTTTTCAACTTTGTTAGCCCAATTACAACAACAACAAAATTCATAACTTGTTACATATTTTTCATTTTCTAGCACATCAATCCATCCTAAAATTTAACATATCATACAACTTCAAAGTTCTATACTTAATATATATAAATACGCAGTTCGTTTCACTTTAGATTGACTTGCAAAGTTCAAAACTGCAATCGAATTAAACCATTGTAGTCCAATTTAATTTTAAGTAATTTGTATTTTCAAAACCAAATTAAACCGGCCATTACAATTCTGATCGGTTAATTTAATTTGTTCAGTCAAAATAATGCCCACCCGACCTTTTATTTTTTATTATTATTTATTGTGTTATATTGTAAGCGTATGACGCACGCGCAATGTATGAGGGAGTGAGGAACCATGTGTAATATGTAACTAATTTATTTTTATATCTGACTGGATTGTGTTGCTAATGTAATACAGCCAAGGCAGATCTAGAGAGAGAGTCTATATATATCGCCTAGGGGACGCACATGCCGAGGGTTGCCTCGAGCCCTGCAAACATCACCACTCAATTCTTTTTTACTTTTCTTATATTAAATTAATTATATATATTTCATATATGCTTCCCTACTCAAAACTCAACCCAACCCCATTTACTGTCACGCGCCAAATATTACCCTACGCGCCTCTCATCTCATCTGGGCCCCCCCGAACTTGAGGGTGGGATGGCGCGTGTTTGTTTACGGCGTGGGTGGGTTTAGGGTTTTGGAATGCCAAACCTGCAAAAAGAGAAGTCTAGCAAAATCCCCTTTTCAGTACAAACTACAAAGGCCTACGACCTACGACCTACGAACCTACCAAAGACACAGAGAGAGAGAGAGAGAGAGAGGGAGGGAGTGGGGGCCTTTGGGTTACACGTGGCACGATGTTTGTGGATTTTGAGCTAACAGGGTTTAGTCACGGACGGTCGCTCCAGATCTGGGAATTTTTCCGCTACATTCTCCTTAAAGTCATCACCTCCCTTTGATTTATATATATTTTATTCGTTCTTGCATATAATTGTATCCCTTATATTTTATTTTTTCTTTCGCTAATAGATTGGTGACACGTCCTTTCTACACTTATTTCCTTTTTCAGGAATTATATTAAGAGTGATTTTGTTTTTACCGACTGCATGGGTAATTTATCTTTCTCTAACCATGATCAGTTGTTTATAAGATTTTTGATTGAAATCATACATAAATTTATGCTCGAGTTTCATTATATGATTATCTAACTAAAATTTTCACTCCGGTGGTCTTCCAACTTTCTCTTTCGTGCTAAATTGATCACATCGTTAAGTTTGATATCAAATTAAGGGGTAAAGTCCTCAACTCCCTTTGATTCATAAGCTGTTATTCTTATGGGATAGAGAGGAGACTTCGAGTTTCAATTTTGGGGAGAGAGTAACAACTTATGAAGGGAGATGTTCATTACATAGTTGGGTTGGTCGTTTAAAGGATTAATGTCCAAATTGACGGTTTTACCTCTCAATTTGATGAGATTTGACGGTATACCAATTTAACATGAAATAGTGAGTTAGAGAACCACAAGAGTGAAATTTTTAATTAGAGAACTAAAATGGAACTCAGGCATAAATAAGGACCATTTCAGTCAAAAACAATGTCGACCCCGAGCCTAGGCATCAAGGGCAACCACCCTGGGCCTAGGACCAAGGAGGGCCCAAATATATTATATTTTGTTAGTGATATGATAGAGTCCTTCTCCAATGTAACTCTTGTTCTAGATGAGAGTCCTTCTAATACTTCAGATTAGGCTAAACTAATTGTATTTATCAGTTGTGTTGATACGTAACCACAATTTGTGGTTATGATAAGTTATTGGTGTATTATTGTATGATCTTCATACTAAGGAGTAATAAGTTTTAATATTTACATATTATGTATATAATTGTTCAAGGCCATGGTACAAGTGATTTTTTGAGAGTCCAATAATACAAGGGCCTAAATAAAAACCACTCCAAGTTCTTTAACTATACATGGACCCACCAACCAAAAAAAAAAAAAAAACTATACAAGGACCCGCGTTTAACAATCGAAAAACTCTTCTTAATTTACTTTAGAACAAAAGACATCCAAATGTTTAGTTTTTCTATTTTGATGATTTTTTTTCATCAATGATCTGATTTATATATATAAGTATTTTATGATTCATGCACTTTTGGTATTTTAGTTTAATAGAACTAGGTCTAAAATATCGAGGGTCTTGCAAATATCGGAGATTCAAAAACACGGAAATATCATAAATTCAAAAAAAACACAGAAATATCGGTAATATCATGAAATTATGGATATCGGTAAAAAATGAATAAAAACCACTTAAATTATAAGAAAAACTTGGAAATTTTGAATGAAACTTTTTATTTAATCAATTATCTATTATATTATCACAACAAATTGGAAGGAAATGTATTGCATGGTGGGTTTGATTGATTTAAGTTGATTATATAGCGAATTGACAAGCACTGTGAGTATAGAAAATATGTAGTAATTAATGAAAGAAGATTAAACACACCATAATCATTTATTTATAATGATTTATTACAATATTTTACACTTTAGACATTGCATGGTACGATACATGAGTGACTTAGTTAGTACCACATAGAGTTCCTATGAGGTTCAAAATTTTCACTATCTTCATCATCTCTATGTGTAGACTAGGTGTACTGTAAAGCATAGTCATCAAATTATAAATCCCCCAAAATAATTTTGCATGTAATTATTAACATGCCACTCATATGGATCCGAGATTGGTTGACATTGCCCATAAGAAAAATCATTTGAAGATTGGGTCTCAGCTTCTTTCCATGAGCCACTCGATTACATCCCAAAAGACATGGGATATGAAGGGTTGGGAAAGGATTGGTTTTGTGTATAACAAAGTCATCATCAATGTGTTGAATAAGGCGTTGGAGGAAGAATTGTAGTGGCATAGGTTTGAATTCCTATGTGCTCGCGAGTATAAGCCTTTTCATAATTTTTTTTTTCTATTCCATGTTCACACCATGATATTATTGATATATTATTGATATTATCACGATATATTGACCAAATGTTGATGATAATTGAAGGATATCATCGACACTGAAATTTCAACGATATTATTATTATTTATACGATAAGTACGTTGATATGTTCCAAAAACCGATAATATCCCCAATATTTCGTCAAGATTACCGATATTTCAGTATAGAACTACTATACTTAAGCCAAAAATAAAATGCATGTGCAATTTTTTTTGTTCTTGTTAAAGGAAAGGGCCTCATTTTAACTTTAGCCCCGATCCACTCAAAAGTCAGGGCCGGTCATAGTCAAATGTCCTACAATTATATGTTTATTTTTGTATTCATGTCAAAACTTGTATTGTGGTTCGGTTGTAAAAGAGATTAGTTTAATACGAGCTCTAAATCCAAACGCCTTAGGTTGGAACCCTTGATAAACAGGAAAACGCGATGGTTATTTTACATTTTGTTTGCCATATATTATATTGTAGTTACGAAACTTGATCTTATGTGATCAAGGAGCGGGTTTAGAAGAATCCTTTTATATTTGTCCAAAACGAAATCCAAGGGAAAACTTTATGCGAATGAGCTAATGGTTTTAATAGGAAGAAAAGTCCACAAGGGTTAGTCACTTTCTATAGGGCTCTCTGTACCTCTGATACCTCATGCTAAAGGAGGCCAGGGCCACATGAGGCAACATGTCTGCTTCAGCTTGGGCATGTCAGCTGGGCCGTGACAAACATACCTAAAATATTTCTTTAATTAGGGTTTGTAAATGGTCAGCATTACTAAGCCAAGCTTGATCATCCTCAATTATCTTTCAGGATAGTGCTTGCCTCTTTCCTTATCGAGATATTGTTTATTTATATAAATTACGCTTTGATATATACGCGAAAATGAGTAAGTCTAGCTTGATCACTATCAATAATTCTTAATTTGATTATTTTTTTATACAAGCGATATTAACAATGTGAGGATTCGAACATAATGACTTCCGTGTGTTCTGATGGGAGCTTGTCATTCTCTCAAGCCTCATGGATAGGCTCAAATCCTAAGTCATGTAAAAAGTTTGTAGCTTACAAGGATGGTCCAGGTCTATAAGTTTATAGGCCCAACCCTAATTCGTGTATGAATATTCATATGAGTGCCCACCTCTTACATTACAATTGTATGTGAAACCGATGGTAAGCAATGGTTTTCACCCAAAAAAAAAAGAAGAAAAGATGGTAAGCGCTGGCCCACCTCCTTTTCCAACCAAGAATCTGTATAAATTATAGTTTAATTAATGAGTATAAAACCAAAAAAAAGAAGGGAAAAGACAGAGGTACTTTTTACACCCTTGGCCGCCTTCACTTTCTAGGGATGCAAGATCTAAGCCTCAGAATTATGAACACACAATACAAGTAGTAACTTTTACATTTTTGTTAATGATTGTTTGATATGTGCGATGAAGTTTTTTCTTTTGTATTTTTGATAATCATTTTACACATGTATCAAACTATGATTTGTAGGAAGAAGGTAAGCTACTTTGGCTAAATTTGTAGTTTTTAGAGTATCTACAATGGTGAGGGTCATTTCAATAAATTAAACTTTTAACTTGCAGTAGTAAAGTTCAGTTCATTTCAGAGATCAATATTTCATTTCAGGGATCAATATTTCATTTCAGAGGTCAATAAAATTGTTGACTTCCATGTAATATTAGATTTCCTAGTATAGACCTGTAATTACTCCCTGTGATAATGGGATTAGGATTGTAACCCTATGTGTATCCCTCTTTGTGAGATGAATAACACACAACAATATTAAACCAAATAGTATTCTTCTTATTGGCACCAGAGCCAGGTTCAGAAAAAAAAAGAAAAAAACATAAAGCAAATTCTCTACGTCGCCACCGCACGAACCCAATGCATTGCCGCCGTTGTCGAATCCCACAGTGTCAACCTGAAGAAGCCACCGCCGTTGCCGAATCCTGTAGTACCGCCATAACGCCCAACCGACTTGCCTTCTTGGAGCCGAACCTAGCCGCTCCGCATCACCTCCAATCTTCAATCTTCTTGAAACCCTTAATTTCTTGCGATGGCCAAGGACGACTAATCTGTTGGTGCTTCTAATATTGCTTTCGTCGTTGTTTAATCTAACAACGCGGCGTTCCATGTCAGAATTACCCTCACCGAGAAGAACTACGATATGTGGTCCTAACTCATGATGATGCATATCACATCAAGAGAAAAAAATGAGGTATATTCATGGCAAAGAAAAGGCACCCACTGAGACAGATCCCAAGTAATACAAGTGGTATGCTGAAAACCAGAAAGTCAAGAGTTGGTTGTTGACCTCCATGACACCGGAAATTATGAAGTTTTACATCCGCCTGAAGACGACGAAGAAGATTTGGGATGCCCTTTCAACGACGTTCTTTGATGGAACTCATGAAGTTCGAGTGTTCACTTTGAACCAAAAAGTGTTTGATACAAACATAATGGAAAATCCATGACGAATTATTTTGGGGGAATTGATTGCAATTTTTTAGGAATTGGATCACTGTGATATGATAGTTATGTCTTGTGATCATGATATCAAGGCACATGCAAAGTCGATTGAATGATTGACAATTCATATATTTTTAGCTGGATTGGATGTTGAGTTTGATCAAGTTTGAGGAGAAATTTTGCAGAAGGACCCTATACTTGGGTTCAAGAATCCTATGCTTATGTTTGCCGTAAAGCTGACAGAAGGGAAGCCATGAAAAATGAAGTTTCCTAGTCCGAAGCCGTAACCATGGTGGCGCGTCGTCCCTCTCAAACCCAGACCGGCCAAGATTGAGTTCCTCAGACAGATGGTGGAAGGGTTGATCGTTCCAACCGCAACGTTGACCGCTCCTCTCTCCCATTGACTCATTAAAGGATTTTGTGGACAGGGCACATATCTCAGATCGATTAATTAAACCAATCATTGTAGAGTTTCCGAGGGAAGTATTGGGTTAAAGTAAATGCCATTATTGTGGTCAAACCAAGCATTCTAAGAATCGTTGTTATGAAATTATCAGATATTCTGAAGGTGGGACAAGACTCGTGATCCTAGGCACAACAAGTCTTATGCATTTATTGCTGAAATGAAGGATGATTCTGAACATGTAGCTGAACAAATGCCTGCTTTTGTCATTGATATAGGTAACAATGGTAAGGTTTTAAAGGTTTCTGCGTCTGTTCTGAATAATACGTGGATAATTGATTCTAGCACTACAGAGCATATGTCTTTTGATTCTAAACAGGTGCAAACCATAAAGTCCTCCCCACAACTCATGGTATCTACTGTCGATGGTAATGCCGACCTTGTAATTGGGGAAGACACCATATCCCCTACTGATAACCTTTCTTTAGACACTATACTTGTTGTTCCTTCCTTGGACTATAATCTTTTGTCTGTTACTCAACTAATTGTGGCCTTAAAATTGTATTGTGATTTTCTAGCCTTTTTGTCTGTTCAAGGACATTCGGACTCGCAAGACGATTAGTTATGGTGTTAGGCAAGGGAAGCTCTACTACTTGGACTTGATGTCAGAAAGCTCCAGTCGATTGACTCAAACTTTGTTTGTGGAAGGTTCTCACGGGGAGAAGAATAAAGAATATGAAATATGGTTATGGCATCATCATATTGGACACTCTGATGTTTGGGGCTCATCTAAGATTGCTACATTGCGGGGTGCCCACCGGTTTGTTACTTTTATTAATGATTACACTCAAATGACTTGGGTATGCCCTATGAAATCGAAAAGTGAAGTGAATTTCTTGTTTCAGAAATTTCATAAAATGGTTGCTTTTAGTCTAAGACTCAGATATAGGTGCTCCGTAGTGACAATGGTGGTGAATATGTGAATTCCGAATTGCACAAATACTTGGATCACCATGATATCATTCATCAGACTACGTGCCCATATACCCTACAACATAATGAAGTTGTTAAAGGGAAAATTCGGCACCTCCTTGAAGTTGTCCACGTGTCTCTACTTGAAGCTCATTTACCATTTTCCTATTGGGGATAAGCTCTTTCCCTTGGAGCTTATTTGATCAACTGTGTTCTATCCCAAGAAGTTAATTTCCAGACACCCTTCCAGACGTTGATGACTCTTACCATCGGCCCTCACGTTCCAAATCTTCCAACTCGTGTGTTTTGGTATGTTGTTTTCGTCCATATTAACAAGCATCAACGAAGTAAACTTGATCCCTGTGCCTTGAAGTGTGCTTTTGTGGGTTATGCATCAGATCAGAAAGGGTATCGTTGCTATCATCCACCTACTTAGAAAATATATGTCACCATGGATGTTATGTTTCATGAGAATGATATGTTCTTCTCATCAGAGTCCTCACTTCAAAGGGAGCACCAGAAGGAAGTGCATACACTTGATTATAGCTTCGTGAATATAGAAATAGTGAATGAATTGGATATAAATGAAAGTAATTTGAAAATAAATGGTGATTCTCAGTCACATGAACTTGTAGACATGAATGACTTAGATTTAAGTGATGGTAATTTGGACATAAGTGATGATCTACATTCACAAGAAAATGAAGATGAGGTGGACAGTCTTGCAGCGTCACCGACTGCTACAGAGCCGCCATCCTTCTTGCCGCCGCCTCTGTTTGATTCTGATACCATAACCATTCGTCCTCAGTCACTAATGCTACAACAACGAACCACCAAGAAGTTGCCTTCCGAACCGTATTAATAAAGGTATCCCGAAACCCACTTATGAGGCCGACCCAAAGTGCAATATCAAATATCCTATGAATAATTATGTGTCTAGCCATCGGTTTTCTGGATCAAATAAGTCATTTGCATATCAACTATCTACTGTATCTATTCTTAGCAGTGTGCAGGAAGCTTTAGCTGACCCCCATTTGCAGACAACGATGAACGAAGAGATGTCCCGGAGGAAGAATGCTACCTGGGAGATAGTTGATTTGCCAACTGGTAAGAAACTTATGGGATGTAGATGGGGTTATATAGTGAAGTACAAGGCCGATGGTATTGATAATCAATTCAAGGCAATGTTGATAGCAAAATGGTACACTCATACCTATGTAATTGATTACAGGGAGACTTTTGCTCCAGTAGCTAAGATTAACACGGTTCAAGTATTGTTGTCCTTAGCTACAAATTTTGAATGGCCCATACAACAATTTGATGTGAAGAATGCGTTTTTGCATGGAGACCTGACAAAATAAGTTTACATGGATCTTCCACCTGGGTGTAACGTTTGAGAAAAATACAGTCGAAAAGTATGAGGATTGAAGAAGTCCCTGTATGATTTGAAGCAGTCCCCACGAGCATGGTTTGTCAGGTTCGTGAAATTTATGAGGGAGTTTGGTTACAAGTAGAGTAATTAGATCACACTTTGTTCCTTAAACAGAAGCAGAGTAAACTTAGAACTCTAATTGTGTATGTTGATGATATGGTTCTAATAGGAAATGATCCAGAAAAACGAAAAATGTTACATGACTATTTGTCCAAGGAATTTGAGATGAAAGACCTTGGTTCTCTGAAACACTTTTTGGGAATCAAAGTGTCACGATCTAAATCAGGAAAGTTTGGTTACAAGTAGAGTAATTCGGATCACACTTTGTTCCTTAAATAGAAGCAGAGTAAACTTAGAACTCTAATTGTGTATGTTGATGATATGGTTCTAATAGGAAATGATCCAGAAAAACGAAAAACGTTACATGACTATTTGTCCAAGGAATTTGAGATGAAAGACCTCGGTTCTTTGAAACACTTTTTGGGAATCAAAGTGTCACGATCTAAATCAGGAATTTTCCTGTCACAAAAAATATACACAATAGA
This sequence comes from Prunus dulcis, assembly GCF_902201215.1. Classification (NCBI taxonomy): domain Eukaryota; kingdom Viridiplantae; phylum Streptophyta; class Magnoliopsida; order Rosales; family Rosaceae; genus Prunus; species Prunus dulcis. The sequence goes on along the minus strand of NC_047653.1, from coordinate 20,208,261 downwards.
TTTGTTGCATGAAACTGGCATGTCGGCTTGTTAGCTGATTGCTACACCAATGGAAGAAGGACTCAAACTTGAGATTGATCCAAACCAGGTATCCTTGTTAGCTGATTACTTTACTTTTGTGGGAGGTAACCTTGTTACATGGAGGAGTAAGAAGCAAAATGTGGTTGCTTAGTCAAGTGTAGAAGCTGAATATAGAGGTATGACATTGGGAATTTGTGAGATCCTATGGCTTAAACTATTATTACAAGATTTGGGTTTTGTACCTAGTCAACCAATGAAGTTATGTGGTGATAATCAAGCTGCTTGTGGTATTGCTCATAATCCGGTGTAGAACGATAGGACAAAACATGTTGAGGTTGATAGGTTCTTTATTAAGGAGAAGTTGGAGGATAAAATTGTTGAGGTGCCCGCAATCAGGATAGAAGATTAATTGGCTGATATACTTACGAAGGCTGTATCGAATCATGTTTTTTCAAAGTTCTTAGACAAGTTGGGCATGAGTGATATCTATGCACCAACTTGAGGGGGAATGTTGACTTTTGTATTATCTTTTAGGTAATTCCTTATAATATTAGATTTCCTAGTATAGGCCTATAATTACTCCCTGTGATAGTGGGATTAGGATTGTAACCCTACGTGTATATATATCCCTTTTTGTGAGATGAATAACATGTTATTATTTGAAAGGCTTTTTAAATTTTAACGTTTTCTTTTCTGTTTTAATATTTTGGCTGTTTCTTTTATTTATTATGGGAGTTACAAATTGTTTAATTTTCAGTTTTTATTTTCTATTCATTGCCTTAATTTTTCTGGTTAAATGTGTCTGGAGATTACAAGTGTTGGATGCCTATAAAAGGCCACTCCTCCTTCACATTTGAACACACCACAATCAGATTTATGTATTCTCATATTTTCATATATTCTCTACTTTCCATATTATTATTTTGGGCAACGGTTTTGTGGCTTGGAGATTTCTATCCGACTGTGAACGTGCTCATAGCGGACTTTAAGGCTGCGTATTGAGGTCGTATCTTGGAGTCTTGTAGACCGTCATTATCTGCACGTAGGGAGGCTACAAAGGCTTTAGGACAACGTCTTTGATGTGCTTTCACTATACCAGGCTTACGTTCTTACTCTTGACTTATTTTATTTATTTATTTGTTTCGTTAATTTTACTTTACTGTTAAAGCTTTATTTTATATATTATTTATATCTAAAAGTTTTGAATAAGAATTTTGTAGAAAAAGAAAATACAATTTTTAATTACAAGAGTTTTACAGAAAAGGAAAAACACAATTTTTAATAACAATCTAAAGCCTTTGTAAGTTAAAAATTTATTCTTACCATATTTATTGTTGCTATAAGTTTCAATTTATTTTTCCTTCTTATAAAATTCAAAAATAAAATAAGCTTTAGTTTTAAAACACAATGTAGTTTACTAATTTGGAAGATACAAATACAATTTCACCTAATTAGCATAAGGCCAAAGACCAAAATATAGTACCTAATTTTACAAAAAAAAATATCATTAAAAAAATATCAAAATTATACACAATGCCACTCCATCTAAGGCAAGTATACTATGTCACATGTCCACATCCGGCCAACGCCACTGCCGGTAGTTGACCTTTATTCACTTTAAAAAATAAGATTTTGTGTCATTGAAGGGACTCGAACCTTGACCCTCAAAAGAGGAGGGCTCACTCACAAACCACTGCACCAAACTTTATTTTGTAATATTTATTCAGTTATACAATATTTATATAAACAATTAACAATTAAAAAAAAAAATCATTTCAACACATATTCATGCAAAAACTGCAAATAAAAACAGAAACTATAACAAAATACAACGTAGATATCAATTATGTAAAAAAACAAAAACAAAAACAAAAACAAAAACGTAAATAGCAACAAATTCCTCATCTGGTTGCCTCTACTCTTTAACAAATTCCTCATCTGGGCAGTGTCCAATTTTGAGTTTCCTTGCTCTTAGGTAGTTCTACTCTTTTCTTCCCCACCCAATTCCTCATCTGGGTAGCCTCTACTCTTCAAATTGGTGAGGTTGAAGGCTAAGGAAAGAGCAAAAATCCAATTGTAATAAAATGAAAACCTGCAATGCAGTTTCCAAAAGTTCAATTTTGAGTTCTCTTGCTCTTGGGTAATTCTACTCTTCTCTTGCCCACCCAATTCCTCATCTGGGCAGCCTCTACTCTTCAAAGCCAATCATTCATGATGTCGTACAAGAAATCTTACGCTCAAATAATATAGAGAGCATGAGGATAGTTGATTTGGGCTGCTCATCTGGACCCAACACCTTATTGCCCATCTTCGAGATCATAGATGTCATCATATGCGCCAAAAGCTGCAGCCTTGGTCTCCAGCTGTCAGCAACAACATAGATCAGAGTGTTCCTCAATGAGCTCTTCAGCAATGACTTCGATGATGGACTTCATTTCAGAGCAGACTCAGTGCGAGGAAGAAGAGAGAGAGCTCTCTGGACTACATCGTGATTCGCGAGGAAGAAGAGAGAGACTTGGCGTGATGTTGTAGAGAAAGTGGGTGAGATCTGATTTTGACAACGTTTAAAAAAAAAAAAGAGTGAGATCTGATTTTGGAAAGCTTTTAAACAAAAAGGGTAAAATTGTATTTTATCTTTATAATTTAGACAGGCCCAACGAATTTGGGCCTCTTCTTTGGCCAAATCCAAAACAAAATTTGATTCCTATGTATCAAAACCAAAACAGAAATACTCTAGATATCAAATTCCTCATTAGTAAAGATTTTTATGTCTAATACTTCATTTTTCTTAAACAGGTATTCAAAAGCTTAATAAAGTCACTATTCAACGTTGAACAAAAACCTTCTAAAACAATTTTAAACTATTGCCAAGTTGATCTGCATGTTTTGGAAGAGAATTAAATAAATAAATAAATAAATTTTAATTACTCAAAGGCAACCAGCCGGTACTTTTTTCATTACATTTAATTAGTGTAAACTAGTCGGTACTTTTTTTTTTCAAACCAACTAGCCATTTTTGATTTATTTCACTGTTAAACAAAAAATAAAATCTAGTTAATATATACACTAGCCATTATTGATTTGTTTCACTTTTTTTAAAAAAGGATAGCTAATTATACATTTGCTTCTTCATATTCAAATTTGTTATAGAATAAATTGAAAAAGAGGTGCTCTGATGTGTTCTCATTTAATCTCAACTTCCAATTCTTTAGAAAAAAGTGTTTATATATATATATATATATATATATATACATATACACAGAGAGCTTCCATTGAGGGATCCCTTAAATAAGTTTATTTGAGGGACACCCCTTGTAGGCCCCACTCCGGATTGTATTTCACTAATTCAAACAATCTATGTTGTAGATACTCATTCAAAGATCATCTCTACAAAAAATCACTTGAATCCGATATCACTTGACCACTCAATTAAGTTATTGAAATTTTAGCATTTTCTTGAAGGCACGTTCATTGATTTTGTAAGACACAATTGGATGTCGAAATAGTTTTTGATTTGTCTAATTTTTTGTAAGGATGATCTATGAATGAAGACCTAAAAAATTGTAGGGTACCCTAAAGGGCGTCCCCCAAATAAAATTATTTGAAAGATCCTTCAATAGAAGGGAACTGATATATATTCAAAATTGGTCTCTTTTTAAAGATCTCTTTGAAACCATTTTAATTGCATAATTCTTATCGTAATTAACTTGATGATGCAGCACAAAAGCACAGGCTTACGGATCGACAAACGTCTAAACTCAAAAAGATAAGAAAATTCCTAAAACTTAACTAATAAGAAAATAATTTAAATCCTAATTAAAATCATATCAGGAAAATAATATCCTGATTGATAACTTACTCTAGAAACATAAATATAATATAGTTCTTCTCAAGAAATCAAGCAACTCGAAAATTCCAATGATACGCCTTCCTTCTTTTTCTAGCGCTATAATTGATGCTCAAGCATGATTTGCCATATTTGAAGCCCAATTTTCTGATTCTAAAATTTGCTTTGTAGCAACAAACCCATGATTTGTCCTACATCATTTTATTCATTTTATTTTATTCAATCATTTAAAAAGATATTTTAAAAAGATATTTTTTAATTTGTAAGCTATTGAACTGAACTATTGCAAGTGAAACTGCAATTCAGTTCAATAGATGCCAAAAAAATTCAATACATTGAACTATTGAACTCAACTGAAATGAATTGTTGAGCAGCCATTGCAGATGCTCTTAGAAAATAGAAATTGTCCAATTGAGATGCTTTGTTGTTTTAAATATTGGAAGAAAGCCCAAAATGAGAAATGTGGATGGAGCTAGAATTCGGTTTTCTAGTTTCGAGGAACTATTTGTCACTTGTACATCATACTATCAAATTCCAAAACTTTTTTTTATTTTTAAATTGTAGTATTTCATAAAGAAAATTATTTAAAGATAGATGTAACTATCAATTGGATAACATACAGACCCCCAAAAAAAAAGAAAGAAAAAAAAAAGGATACTATACTTGGGCTAAATAATAGAATCATGTTGTATAAAATTATTTAAAGATACGTGTCAAACTGCTTTCTGTGGTATTCTACAACATCAATTGATTTTCTTCTATATATCATCAATTCTGTTTGGTCATGTTACCAAGTTTCTAATCCTAATTCTTATCTTAGGGGGCTTTGTTATTGTTTGTGCAAATATTCACACGAGAGAATATTTTGGATTGATTCCTTTGCCCTTCGAACTTCCTTCTTCTTCTTCTTCCTCGCTCCTTGTAAAATAAATCTAGGTCAACGAACTACACTCGGGGGGTGTTGACCAAAGACCTTCTGATGCCTAAGTCAGTTAAATGATCATGAAAAAGATGCGGAGATAATGAAAATGATGGAGGTCTTTTCTCATGGGGAGAGCTGGGTGGCCGGAGCTGTGTGTGTGGTGGTGGATGGTCGTGAAGGAGAAAGAGGAGAGAGTGGTGAGAGTGAGTGGGAATTTTTATAGGGTTTTAGAATTGAGTTTAGAATTACCTCAAGTGTGTTGTGTAGCCATCTATTTATAGACTCCTTGTGGGCTAGGGTTTGAAGAATAATCTCTATTTGATTAGGATTTTTCTTACCCAAAAATAGGAGACTGTAATTAATCAAGGAGATTTGGTTGAAATCTCATCCTTGATTTCAGGAGATATTCCCATCTTAAACAAAATATAATTTCCCTATTAAATAGGATTTAATTAGGGTAATTATTTGACTTAGGGAATTTCCCTTTTCCACGTGTCACCCATTCATTGGTCGCTGAATTTTATGTTCCCACAAATACCTCTAGCTTATGTATGGCGTGTATGTGGTAGGGAGGAGATGTGAAATACTCATCAGGCTTTCCAACTGGTTTCGGGCTTTCTTTGTAGGTTGAGCTCCTTTTGTGAGTTGGGCGCCTAATTGGAGTAGGCTTTTTATTCCTCCTTGATCTATGATGCCCAACCATTATAAATACGTGGCTTCTCTTCACTCTTCTCCAAATTACAAACTTGTCTTCCTCTACTTTCTAGCTTGTAAGAGAGATCTTGGAGGAGTATATTGCTTGTCGAGGAGAGGAGTTGTCGTGCGCACCAAGGTAAGCCAAAAAATATTTTTTATTATTAATTTTTTTAGGCTTCTCGGCGAGGACTTGTTGGCAGGTTTGGGAAATCGTGACCAGCTGGCAAGTTGTCGATGGGATAGTTGGTTGTAGATGGAGCGGAGGCTTGAAGCGGCAGCGATAGCAACAACGGTTGTCGGCGGTTGCTGCTGTTGTAAATTTTTTTTTTCTGCCTTTGTTGCTGCATTATGAGCCAAGCCCTGACTCACTGTGTATGCGTGGTGTTGGCGTGGGCCTAGCTGGAAAATAGCATGGGTTGGTTCAAGTGGCGTTTGTGGCTTGGGTCGTGCTGGCGGTTTGGGCAGCGCACCTTTTTTTTTTTTGGTTGAGTTAGGCTGTGTCGTGGTTGTTGAATAAAAATGTGAACATCCCAACATAATTTCACCACCACTAATTAAATAATGGAGTTTTATTATTTTAGGTTCGACCCATTCGAGATGCGGTGTCTCTTAATTACAATCCCTTGCTTCAAGGGAACACCTTTTGATTCCATCATAAAGAAACATAATGTGTGTGTTTGGTTTTGCGGCTACTCCCAAGTCCAACCTCAGGGTGCCTACGTATCCCTCGTGGGAATCAAGCCACTCGTAGTTCAAAGAATCACAATGAATGAATGACTTATTGCGTGAAAAATTTGATTTGAATTGTATTGAGAAGTGTTTGAGTGAATTTAACTAAATAAACCAGGGATTCAATATGGAATTGTGTTTGGGGCAAATTTGGTTAAAAAATAAATCAGGGATTCAAATCTGGTTGCGGTTGCGTCTGTTGAGATGCTAGACTACCTACGTACCTTTAATGGGATCAAATCGATGTATAAGATTTGGAAATTAATGGGTAAGTGTGGCCCAATAATTTAGAATTTGTGTCTTTGAGACAATTTGAAGATTTTCATGGGTAGATGACCCATGGAAAAAAATTGGAAATTAATGGGTAAGTGTGGCCCACTAATTAAGAATTTGTGTTTGAGAAATTTGAATTTAATCTCATTGAAAAAATTTGCATGGGTAGATGACCCATGGGAAATTGGATGGTTTTGTACCATTTTTCTTATTGTCAATGTCCAAGAAAAATAATGAGCAATTTTGATGAACCCACTAATTTTCTATAATTGACATTTGCACTTGGAAAAGTGTTTTTGATGAATTTGGTTAGGATAAACTAGGGATCAAATTTGGTTGTGGTTGCGTCTATTGACATGCTAGACTGCCTATATATCCTTGATGGGATCAAATCGATGTAGTTTCAAAAATCAGAAATTAATGGGTAAGTGTGGCCCACTAATTTAGAATTTGTGTCTTTGAGGCAATTTGAAGATTTTCATAGGTAGATGACCTATGGAAAAAAATTGGAAATTAATGGGTAAGTGTGGTTGACTAATTGAGAATTTTTGTTTGAGAAATTTGAATTTAATCTCATTGAAATTTGCATGGGTAGATGACCTATGAGAAAAATTGGATGGTTTTATACCATTTTTCTTATTGTCAATATCAAAGAAAAGTAATGGGAAATTTTAATGAACCCACGAATTTAATTTGATCATTGGCACATGCATTTGTATCCATGCATGATTTGGAGGATTTGAGATTAATGGGCTTTTGTGATTGATAAACCCGTTAATCCATATCGATGCTCCTTTGGTATCTTTTGAAATTGAGCTTGATGCTCGAAGCATGACCAATCATTTATTTGGATTGGAGTCACTGTCACAGCATGGTTGAGTCACTTGTGTCACGGGATGAGCGAGCGGCGCTGCGCGGCGGAAGCGAAACACAAATTCTCGCCACTCAAAGCACACCCGTGCGGCCCAGGATCCCTTCCGATCCCAGTCAGCCTTCTCCCCACTTCATGATACTCATGACTCTCACAACTCCGCGAGAGGTTTACCTTCAAGTGTCGTCTCTTACTAGACAACGAGTCACACTACCGTGTGACAATACAATCACTCCGCATCCGGCAACGAACCCTCGACGCCCATACATCAAGCGTTGCATAAGACACGTCAACTGCATCGACCACGTCGCATGCTTTCCTCATGTCTCGCTCATGTCCAAGTCAAGACATAGCGATCTAACACACCATCGGTTTACCCACACTTCTGTCGGTCATTCCTTTAGCGTTCACGATAGCCCACATCCTCAAGCTATACACGCAAGCTGTTATACTTGCATGTCGCCCAAGCCTTGGCGACATATATATTCCGAATGTCCCACATAACCATCTATGCATTGCATGGGGTCGCAACCCATGCGTACCGGCATCCGAATATCTTCCTTCAATATTAGACAAGGCCGAACCCAAGCCAAGTCCATCGAGTATTGTCATATGTCTCGCTAGCCGATGGCATAGCGAATGCCATATGTTGACCTCACTCTTTCCAACGATGCGCAATACGAACGGCCCTGCGTGTTCGTACTGTCCTCGGGAATTCCTTTCCCTCGGAGGCACAGATTATCCTTCAACAATCTTATGCCCGCCCTTATGACTATCTCCAATGTCATAAGGATGCTCGCTTAGTGCCACAAGGGTGTAAGCACCAGGGGTGGTGGAGAGCATGACACCATGTCACCCCCTATATAGCATTTTATGCATTTAGCCTTCTGCCAGGAGGGAACATCACCTATGCACGAGGAGTCATAATTGGGCATAACTTCTTCATACGAACTCCGAATGGCAAACCGTCAGTTGCGTTTCATGCGTCTCGACATCACGAACATATTCCGTATTTTGGGTTTCCTCAGATTCCTCCCGTAACCTTCGGAAATACCCAAAATACCCTTCACAAGTGCAACTTGGCCAACACCAACCATTCTAGCTCTTAAGCTATCGCCCGTCCACACTTGGACTACCTCATAAGCGCATAGATGTCCCAACGGAGTCACGGTAACACTTGTCTAAGTGCGACCCGTGACATTCTCCCCCACTGATAATGTCGACGTCCTCGTCGACGTGCCCCACTGCACCGCCGACTTACGGAATCACGATAGCACTCACTTATGTGCGATCCGTGACATTCTCCCCCACTGATAATGGCGACGTCCTCGTCGACTTGCCTGCTGCATTGCTGCATAACAACACCATATAGGATTATCTTCTTCTCTTCGCTCCAAGGACCACAAAGCACCACTGCCTTAACCCTTTTCAACTTTCTCTTTCAAAGTTGTACTCCTTTCCCTCTTCTTGGGCCGAGACCTCTGTCTCTTGTCGCACTCAACCTCTGAACAATCACATAGCTCGTTGGTCAAGTACTTCCCCATTCTCCACATTCAAAGAGATGCACCCCACTTGGGTGTGACTCAAGCCAACCGTGTGTCCTCCACGGCACCTCCATTTCGTGCATCTGCACTGCCATACCTTCATGGCATTCAAGGTTCTCCCCTACTTATCTCGTCGGCACACCATCACCTTCAGGGTGCCTCCCCAGCAAAGTTCCACAACACTTAGGCCATCACAATTCACCAAGGTTAAACATCATCCCTACTACGAGTAGAACCACCTTACTACCAACGCCCCAAACTTGGACTCGGCAGAACCACTTCTATAGCATCCACACGGGAACAAGTAAGATGTCAACACCCAAGTTACTCCAACTTTGTCTGCCATCAAGTGCGGACATACTCTATGTCCTTAGCAACCATGCCCCTAAGTAAGATTTCGGGATCCCCCTCTTTTGGAACACTCCATCGTTCCGGATATCAATCAGCAACCTTATGTCAAACATTGTGCCTCACACCTCTATTCTCAACAATTGTAAAAACAACCACTTTAAGTGACTCCTTCTTTAAAGCCTAGCCCGTCAGCAACTTACTCCCTCAATGGAGCCTAGCACATCAGCGACTTACTCCCTTCGAAGACTGCACCATTTCGGTCTTGAGCTTCCACAACTTCTCCACGAACAAGGTCTTGCACCATTCGTTCAACACTCATCTCCAACTGAATTCAATCCAATTACTGATGACATGCTATGGTTCGAGTATAGCCTACCTCCAGCACTCTCACCAAACTCACACTGCCATCTTCCTCAACCCTTAGCCTGGAACACGCAACATCACTTTGTCAACTGTGTCTCCTCCAAGGCTCCTCCATCTGTTTTGCGCATGTGCGCTTGCCATACCTCAATGGCATTCGTGGGTCTCCCCCACTTATCTCGTCGACGCACCCTCACGTCAACGTGCCTCCGAAGCGAAGCTCTACTACACTTTAGGCCTTCACACTTCACCAAGGTTTGATGTCATCCCTACTACAAGTATAACCACCTAACATCGCCCAAACTTGAACTCGGTAGAACATACTTCTGTAGCATCCACAAGGGAACAAGTAAGACATCCTCCCTCAAGTTATTCTATCTTTGGAGCTTGCCATACCTCAATGGTATTCGTGGGTCTCCCCCCCCCACTTCTCTCGTCGACGCACCCTCACGTCAACGTGCCTCTGAAGCGAAGCTCTACTACACTTTAGGCCTTCACACTTCACCAAGGTTTGATGTCATCCCTACTACAAGTAGAACCACCTAACATAGCCCAAACTTGAACTCGGTAGAACATACTTCTGTAGCATCCACAAGGGAACAAGTAAGACATCCTCCCCTCAAGTTACTCTATCTTTGGCCTCCCATCAAGTGCGGACATACTGTGTCCCCGAAAGCGATGCGGAGCGGCTGGATATCTTTCTCCTGGTGGTAGTGGAGGATACGCTCAGTAAAGGGCCCTGGCCGTGGTTTCGCCCAGAGGGGTTGATGGCTGCGATGTTGCTCGCTCTCCAGGCGCCGGACCTTTTCGAAGAGAAGCCTCATAGCCGGGTCGGCATGAGGAAGAGTTTCAAGTGCCAAAGGCCCGGGGGCGGGATAGATAGGGGCTGGGGATTGTTCCCAATCTTCCAGCGTCTCAGTGTGGCGAGTTGGCCAGTTCTCTGAATTATAGAATTCCCAACTATCCGAGTCCCCGACACCTTCTCCTTTAGGTACGCGAACGGGGGCTGGCGATGGGCCCAGGTGTGCCACCCTTGGGTCCTCGAGGTTGACAAGGATAGGGATCGGCCTTGGCTGACGGTCCGAGATGCGATCCCGGCAATCTTGGTAGATCCTGACTGGCTCGTGAGGCCGGTCCTTTGGTGGGGGAACGCAAAGGGGTCGCGACGGGGGTTGCTCCGGATGAAGGTGGTCTTTTCCCTTGCGGATCCTAGAGTTGGCCGGGGAGCTGTGGCTGGAATGTGCTGGCTGGTTCGGCTGAGTATGCCCAACGTTCTGGGTCAGGTCTTGTTGAGCATCCTGGGCACGAGTCCTCTCTTGGTTCCGCTTCAGAACACGATAGTCATGTTCTAGCTCAGCATTCTGGCAATGAAGATGCTCATACTTCTCCGACATCTTAGTAATACTATCACGGAGGCGCTCCACTTCTACCTGGAGAGTGGCATCTCCCGGAGATTTCCTTCGGGAAGTACCCTCGCGGGGGGTATGGTGCTGGGTATCGCGGCTATCCTCGGTCGGCATAGCAGAATGTGGGGTGAAGAAGAGGCGACGGGGCCTGAGGGGTGAAGGAGCCAGCTGGGCTGATAGAGAAAGAGGGGATTCAAGTGTCGAATTCCCACAGACGGCGCCAAACACGGGGGTCTTTTGCCGCTTTCATCAATTTAGCGGCCTTGACACCGAGTCTTGTGTTGCGTTGCGCAACATAATTGAAGGGCTTATCAGGGAAGGGAAGCTGGACAACTACGTGCGCAACATACCAGCCCGCCTCACCCTCATCAGCGCCAAATCAACATGATCTCCACCATCAGCGGAGGCCCTACCCTGGCTGGCACCTCCAACAACTCCATCAAACACTATGTCCGCTCCACCTATGCGCACCAGGTCTTCA
>NC_047653.1:20148618-20196660 GCF_902201215.1 Prunus dulcis | reverse complement strand
TTATAGATAAAGAATTTTTAGGAGCTATGGTCCCTAAAGTTCGTATAGACTTGAGCTATAGTCCTCAACTTTCAAAATGGCTTCCACAGTCTCTCAACTCAAAGTCTTTTTTCCGTCAAGGTGAAGGGCAAATTGGTCCTTTTAAGTGTATAGGAAAAAAATAATCAACAACCCCGACTCAAAGCTTCCCCAGCCACCTCCTCCGCCGGCGAGGACCCACTACACCTCCAGCCATCAACCCACCATAAATCGCATACCCCCTCCTCTCCCCTCCACCTTCCTCTCCACCACCCATCAACCCCACCACCTCTCTCAGCAGCCATGGCTTCAACTTAAACCAATTATTATCGTCTGGGTATGGGGATTTGGTGTTGTGTGTGCGAGGGAGAGAGAGTGGGTCGGGGAGGACAGGGGGACTGGAGGTTGGGTTGGGGAGGGGGGCTAGATGCTGGGGATCTGTGGTTGGGGGTGCTGCGAGGGAGTTAGGTCAAAGTTGGATGGGAGAGTGTGCAGAGAGAGGGATAGAGAGAGTGGGAGGCATAAGGGGCAAAAAAAGCCACGTAATTCTTGAATAATCTAATATATGAAACTGGTTAACCAATAATTTTTGGGTTTACTTTCTTTTCTTTTTCTTAATTGTTTAATTTTTAAATTTATATTAATTAAGAAAACAAAAAAAATACTAAACACTTAAAAGGACCAATTTACCCCTCACTTTGACTGAAAAAAGTAACAAAAGTTACTCCAGGACTTTTGTTACAAACAAAAGTGGAATTGAGGGACTGTGGAAGTCATTTTGAAAGTTCAAGGATTAAAGCTCAAGTTGATACGAAGTTCAGGAACCATAACTCCTAAAAAGGGTATAGATGAACACTATAAATTGGTTTTTGGAGAAAAAAAAAAAACCCCAAAAATAGCCAGTTGTCCCAATTTATTTAATTTTTTTTTTCAGTTTAATTGTTCGTTATTTATGAGCTGGTTGAAAATTCAATTGGATTTTCTGTTAGAATTTAGGCGTCGAAGGGTTTTTCATAATTTGTGCCCTATTTTGTGGGCTTATATGTGGAACTCTCTATAAGGATTACATATTGCGTTGGTTTTCATAACATTATTGCTTTGCTTTTGTGCAGATACTTGACGGACATGAAATTTCAGAGCATTTTGCATCTCTTAATTTGCACGTGCACATGTACGTTTATGTTTTCATTTTTCATTTTCAGGTGGGAGAGTTGATAGGGGGAGGCCAAAGGGAAGAGCGTTTCGATGATCTCCACAACAGGTACACTTGATTTTACAGTAAATATATTGTCCGAACTAACAATAACAAAGGAATGTGATCTAATGCGCGGGATATATGGATGATACATGTATTGATTGTATGTAGGATTTTGGAGAGGGGACTGCCTGTTGAGCCATATCAGTCGTACCTTGACTTGCCACGCTTTGAGACTGTCAAACATAGTGATTTTGGTTTAGGCTACGAACGGATGGTTATGTTGGCTAAAGATTGTATTCCCAAAAAATATGCTAGATTTGTTGAACCTAGTACTTTGTATGTAATTAAGAGCTAATTCGCAGTAGATATAATTAGTCAGTTGTTTTCATTGGCGGATCCAAATTTTTTTTTAAAAAAGGCTAAAAGTAAAAAAAAGAGTAAACAACTAGATGCCCTTACAATTTAAATAATACTAATGTTATTCATAATTAAAATAAATAAGAGTTTTACGTCTAAGACAAATTGTCTATAGTCTATTTTGTATATAACTTAATATGCCAAAAATTTATTTTACACAATTAGTTTACCAAAATTCATATCAAATATGAACAAAATTCATGTCAATTACACAATTAGTTTACTAAAATTCATATGAAATCATCCATTAATCTAACCAAAATTACATGTCACGAGATAAAAGTACATGTGATTGCGAGTTCGGGGTAATTTTCGGTGAATTATTCACAGCACGTATGAATTTTTAAAGAATTTTTAAAGTTGGTCTAGTTAAAATATGACATATGTCCTTGCTAGTGGCCATTTTGAAAAAGAATTAAAGTTGAGAAGCACGGGATTGTGACTACAAACATTCTGAGTTGTCTTTTTCGTCAACTCTGTTCTGCAACTTCAAAATTCTTCAAAAGCTTCTAAAATTCATAACTTTGGTTGTGGAGCTTCAATTGACAAATAGTTTTCTCCTACATGTTGTGCTATCGAGCACAATAACCTAGGGTAAATATTCAAGGTCTCACACAACAGCAATAAAAAATCTTGTTTGAAGCATTTAATCGAATATTTGGTAGGAATAAGTAGAGGGGCAAATTCTAGTATCTTCAATTCATTTTTCGGCGAAGCTTGCGCCTCTATGGGTCCGCCAGATGTTGCTTTATTGTTTTTTGTGGCGGACTTTGTCCCCAGACTGCATGAAAATGGCCACTGGTCTTAAATCACACAATTCAGTCACTAAGTTCAACATCATTGGTTTTAGTTCTTCCATTGATTGGAGGCCTGGCCTTACATCATGTGGAACATGTACGTCCACATAAACCAATCATTCAAAAATAGCAGCTTATTTGGACAAATATTAACTTCATTTGCAACAATGTGAAGTCAAGTTATTAAGGAACACAAAAATCTTCGGAGCAAGTTGTGAGAAATAGATGCTCAAATTGAATGCCACTAATGAGCTGGAGCTGCCAGATTGTGGCATGTCTGTTCCTTCAAATTTGAAATGCACCGTGACTCATTTGTGCATGATTGATTTCTGAATATTGACGAGACCACATGCATTAACACACAGAAATTACCCGTTTGTGCTAATAGTTGACCATAGAAAAATCCTTGTCTGGGTGTTTTTCATCTTTATTTATTTATGCTCATATGAACCACATGCAATATTTTTTGAGTGCTTTCCTCTTCATTCATGCTCATATCAACAATAGAGATTTATAATTTATAGAGCAGGGCCAAAGGGGATTATTTCCAAATCATGACATGTATCTGTACCACATTGTGGTATGGGATTGTTGAGACATTTTATTGCCACAGGAGAGAGAGAGAGAGAGAGAGAGAGAGAGAGAGATGAGAGAGAGATGGTCTAATAACTTTGGAGAGCATCTCAGTGTGAGAAAGGTGGGGAGATTGATAATGAAGATGGGGCCAAGTAGGGGCCTCCAATTCCCTGAGTGGAGCAAGTTATACATTAGAAGTGGAAGCTGTAATGCCAAGCAAAGCAACCCTTTCAAAAAATCACTATCCTTCACCCACCCCCAAAAAAAAGTGCATCAGGAAAAAGTGGTTAAAAAACAATCATAACATCATCAATTTTTTCTTTGATTTACATTCTTCTCTTTATTCCCACCTACTATCATACCCACCACTAAGCAACCTCCACAATTCCACAGTAACTCTCTCTCTCTCTCTCTCTCTCTCTCTCTCTCTCTCTCTCTCTCTCTCTGAAGGCTCAATTGGCACAACCTTTCTCTTGTGAAAAATGCTTTGCTAATTTATAGATTGATCCTTTAAAACTTCTTCTAGAATCCACAGATTTGCAGAAATATAGTTGCAGAAGCAGGCCTCCAATGTATTGTTATTAGTCAATCTGCTATCTGAGAAAACTACATCTTCTGCATAGGTGTGCTCTCTCTCTCTCTCTCGCTCTCTCATTAAACCTCTTACATTGCTTTAAACACCCACGTTTTAAGCATGAAAGCAAACTTGTCTAGAATATTACATTGATCACTTCATCAATCGTCTATATCAACTCTGTTTCTGTTCTGTTCTACCATTCTTCTAGCTTTCTTGCTTACCAAACAGAAAATATTAGAATATCCTCAAGGGGAAGAAGCTATATTCTGATCTGATGGAATCATTCAATCAGACAACTGGGTTCCGGTACAACCTGAATTCGAACACAATAGGTGATGTAAATGGTGATTCTGATCACTTTTCAGGGATTCTTGAAATCTATGCTCATCATGCTAGGAACATTCACAACATATGCATCTATGAAAATCAAGATGTCTATGCAAAATTTTCTCTTACTTACAATCCAGATGAGACTCTCTCAACTAGGATCATCAATGGAGGTGGCAAGAACCCCGAATTCAACGAAAACTTGAGGATGAAAATAACTCAACTTGATGCTGTCCTCAAATGTGAGATTTGGATGCTTAGCAGGGCCAGAAACTACATGGAAGACCAGCTTTTGGGATTCACTTTGGTCCCAATTTCACATGTGATTGGCAAAGGAAAGGTAACTCAAGATTATAGTCTGTCTTCCACTGATCTCTTCCATTCCCCAGCTGGAACTGTCAAATTGAGTCTTTCTCTCAACACATCTTTGCCTATTAAACCCTCCACCAGTTCGTTATCCGAATCATCTGCTAACTCATCCATAACTTCAGAAGTTGTGTTGCTTGATCGAAAAGTATCAGAAGTGGTATTAGACCCGGGTGAGTATTCGAGGATCGAATTCCCGGATATCGATGTAGCAAATGAGAGTCAGCAAATGGTGGCTGAGTATTTTAACTTGACAAGGCATGGCTGTGCTTGGAGACCTGGTTCCCAAGGACTTGGCTCGTTTCTTCATCTCGGTGCATCTCCTCAGCCTGCTGCTGATCGTGACTATGAAATGACTGTGAGTTCAAATGTGGGAATCCAGGGTGAACCTGTTTCTCCTAATGGGAGTGGGAGCATCCACAACTCTGGCTTCTTAAGTTCCACCACAACAAGCTTGAGTGATGATCGAAACTCCGCTGATTCAATCGAGAAAAAGAATCGTGTGACCGCTGAGTCATCAAATTCTATCAACACTTGTGTCACCACAGGAGCAGCTAATCAAGGGTCTGCTGCTTGTCCAGACACTCCAACGTCAAGGAAGGGAAGAGAAGTTGTAGACACAAAGGATGCAAATTTCTCAGGAAAGGAAGACGAAAGCAGCAAGGAAAAGACGGTTGGTTCTGGTCAATACGGTCAGGTGTTTTCAGCTCCACTCGGGAACATCAACATGGAGGCTGCCGAGCAGTCTGCAATGCAGCAACAAATAGTGGACATGTACATGAGAAGCATGCAACAGTTTACTGAGTCTTTGGCAAAGATGAAGCTCCCAATGGATCTTGATAAAGCAGAATGTGAAGACCGCGGCGAAGTGATTCCTAACCATAACAACAATTTAGAACTTGATAAGAAGAAGGATGGATCGCGGGTGTTCTATGGTAGCCGAGCCTTCTTCTGACTGCTAATTGAGATGCTGCAGGGGTTGAGGGCATAAGTTTATTTAGCAGGACAAAATTGAGTTTAATCTATCCAAAACTGATTTTCATAGGCTGCAATATTACATTTGATGAGATATTTGGCTTCATTTTAGTCATGTTTAACTTGTTTCCCTGGCCGATGTATGTGAATACTTTTCTCTTCAAATTCAGATGCAGTTGTTGCCTTAACTACAACAAACAACACCAGATGTTAATCATCTGTTAAGCAGAAGCAGTCATGGTCATTGTAATGTAATTTTAAATTTGATTACTTAAAAAGAAAAAAGAAAAAGTGATTTTCATTTGTGTGCTGCAGCTTCTGCTTTTGAATCTTCTGCTTTTGAATGAACATCATTTGGTGGTTTGTAAACCTTGGCTCTAATCAGGACCATTTGAGGTTTTCCATTGTGATCATGTTCTTCTCCCAATTAACTCTTATTTAGGGCCTTTTAAAGTTTCTGGATTTCTCTGTTTTAAGGTGCAAACAAATTAAAATATTTTGTCTTCTGAAGCTATTTTCAGAATGACATAGCAACTGGGTTCCCACATTTCATTTATCCAAGCCTTAACTTTGACCCACTACATCTTCAAGACAATTATTTCTCCACTATACAGGTGGTCTGAAGGAAATAGTGTCCCTAGAATGCAAGGTCCCAAACTTCAACTCTATTCATTTGACTGGACTGAGTGCACTCCAAGATGTGAAGCACCAACTTTACGAAATTCAATTAGATCTAATTCTAGAATGTAAAAAGTGAGGTATGGTGGAGAAAGATGACAGCACAAATGAAGAGCAAGAGGAAGAGAAAATAATATAACACGAAGGATGCCATGTAAACCGTTTTCAGGAAAAAAAAACAAAAAAGAAAAAAGAAAAAAAAGAAAAGAAAGAAAGAAAGTAGAAAAGAATGGGTATACTAGTGATTTGCCCTCTGAACTTGTACCTCACTTTCGATTGACCCCCTATCATTTTTTTATAAAGAAAATTAAGGATATTAACTTTCTTTTTTTCGTCAATTTCCCCCTTACCGTCTAAATTCTCAATATTTCATCCAATTTTCAGTTAAATCATTTTAAAAAATTATTTTTTTGAAAACAATTGAAGAAAAAGAGTAAACCTAATGCCAACCCCTTCCATCTCCTCCCTTCCTCCTCCCATTCCCCATGACCACCATCCTTTACTCCCATACCAATCCCCCACACCCTTCAACCCACAGACCTCTCCCTCCTCCTCTTCCTTTATGTTCTTTCACCCACAGACTCATACCACCATCCCCCAACAAACATTCTTCCATTTCCGCCTCCGCCCCGCCCCCCCGGCCCCTCTCTCTCTCTCTCTCTCTCTCTCTCTCTCATTCGTTCCCCTCCCACACACTCCCTCAATTTCTTCTCTCCCACCCCTCTGTCAATTTCAATACCTCCACACTTGAGAAGCTCACAGTCGATGCAAGCCTTCCAAAAACAATCGAAAGGTAAAATTCTTGATCATAAGGCATAAGTGGCTCTACTATAGGTGCCTTACAGCCTCCCATCTCAAGCTTTTTCCAAATTCACACAAAACCCATCAACCAAAACATCAAAAAATTCAATCTTAAACACTTGGATTTGCAAAAAGATAATAAAATAAAATAAAATCTAATAGAATTTACCTCCATGCCATCGAATAGCATTTGGGGTGGGAGGTTGTGGGGAAGAAGAAAAAACAGAGGGGAGGGTTGGAGTGGGGTGCAGGGCCATTGTAAGTCATATGGAGAGAGGGAGAGAGTGATTGGTTGGATGGGCCCCTCTCTTATTATAATATTTTTTCTTTCATTTTAGATTTCATATTATTTTATTTGTGTATTTAATTATTTTAACATATAAAATGACCATTTTGCCCTCATATTTAACGACAAATTGGATGAAATGCTGTAGATTTAGACGGGAGGGGGGAAATTGGGCAAAAAAAAGAAGTTCATATCCTTAATTTTCTTATATAAAAAAAAAAAGGATAGGGGGTCAATTGAAACCAAGGTACAAGTTCAGAGGGCAAATCACCAGTATACTCGAAAATAATTTACAAATTGAAGATATGAGAATATGTCTGATAGTTTAGAGAATTTATCAAAAATAGCCAAAACTTGACCATTAATTTAAAAAATGTTAGTTTTTGTAAAATATTTAAAAAATATAGCCAAAAACTCACATAAATGGACACAAATACCCTCAAATTTAAAACCCACGTAAACTTGAAAAAGAAACTTTATTAAATAAAACTTTGGAATATTTTTAACCCACATTTGTATAGAAGAACAAAAGTTGATTTGCATCATGCTATTTATTGATAAATGAATAATTTTTTTCTCCAAGGGTGATGCCATATATTACGTACAATGTGTATAAGAGAACACCCTCGCATCAAAAGTAACCCAAGTAAATTAAAAGTACCAATCCAGCCAGGAGTAGAGGTACTCTAGGCCCTGAGGTGGCCCTGCCCCCTCCACAATTTGCTCTTAACACAGTAAAGTTTGGGTTTTAGTTCATATATTTAACTAGGGCTAGGCATCCAAACCGGTAACCCAGTCAAACCGCCCAAACCAAATCGATGGTTTGGGTTGGTTTGGTTTTTTTAAAATCTTTTTTTGGTCATCGGTTTGAACCCAAACCAAACCGAAATATATGGTTCGGTGTACGGTTTGCAATATTCAAAATCACAATTTAACCAAACCAAACCAATAGTATTAAAAAAATATTATATATAATATTATATATATATAATATTATATATATATATAATACATAGTTTCAATCTTTTCTTTTTCTTCTGTCTCCATCTCTCCGTTTGTCTTGTTTCCATCAGTCCCTCTCTCTCTATTTTTTTTCTTCTCATTCTTACGTTTGTCTTAACTCCCTCTTTTTTTTTCCTTCTGCTCTCTCTCTCTCTTCTTTTTCTCCTCTTCTTCTTCTTCTTCTTCTTCTTCATCTCTCCCTCTTTTTTTTTTTCGTCTTCTCCTCTCCATCTCTCCATCGCTTTTATTTCTTCTCTCTCTCTCTCTCAGAAAGCCAAAAAATCCAAACCGAACCAAACCAACCCACCAAGTCTAGTTAACCGAAGTGGTTGGTTTTCATCAATTTTGGTTTGGTTTTGGTTTCCAAAATAGCCAACTTAGACCTACAGTTCGATGTTCAGGTTGAGCCCAAAACCGAACCAACCCAGACCGAGCCCACCCCTATATTTAACAATGCAAACCATATAATTATTCTAATAGCCCATAAAATGTAATAAGGGTTTTATTTTTTAGGTTTGTGTAGATTTTAAATTTAAGGGCATTTGTGTCTATTTAGGTGAGCTTTTTGCTATATTTGAAATATTTTACAAAAAACTGACATTTTTGAAATTAGGGGTCAAGTTTTGGCCCTTTTTATATATATATATATATATATATTTAATTTATTTATAAATTCTCATAGTTTAGTTCAAAATTATTTAAGAGAACAAAGACAGTTAAAAATATGTCTAGTACATAAAAACCCCACAAAGTATCATACATAATAGGGTAGTACCCGTTTGGCATTGCTTATTTGGGGTGATAAGTGATTTTAAAAAAATTTGGGAAGCCCAGGAAGCCCAGCCCGTTTGGTAACTTATGAGAAAATCACTTATTATTTGTTGTGGGAGAAAGCAATAAAGGAAAGCAGCCAATGAGTTGCTTTCATTTTCTGATTATACGATAATCAGATTTGAAAAGGCGTTGGGTTTAATGAAAATTACAAAATTCTGAAAATACCCCAATATGATTTCATGCTCTCCTCTTCTTCCTGCGTCTTCTCCATCCCACGCCATAAGAAAAGAAAGAAAAAGCTAAAGCACATGAGGACAACAAAAGAAAAGAAAGCAAAAGCGTAGGTGAACGTACATGTGATTTACTAGTATGATACGTTTGCTGTTTTGTACAAACAAAACCCATTATTGTTTCATAGATTGAAGAACTGCCATTCATTTTCTTTTCTCATTTGGAACCTGGGAAAATACCACATACCCAATTGCTTAAAGTCTTTGGATTTCTGTGGATAACCAGGGAAATAACTACAATTTGGTAAGCAATTCATTTGGTTTGCTTTAAATTTTGTTGTGATTTTGAAAATCATTGTCGGTTTTCGTTTACTGCCTTATGTTGCCTGAAAACTTTAATTGTTATTGTATTTTGTTTACTTTTAATCAGCTGCTTTCTTTCTGTACTTGCCTAAGTTATTTTATATATTTATTGCTTCCTATTGGGGTTTTACTCTTTATCTAGTAGCTTTGATTGAAAATCTTGTACATTCTTGAATGGTCATGAGTTTGGTTGGTTGAACTTTTGTTTCTCCTTTGATATATTTTATATATGTTTAACTTCTATATTGATGTGAATTGTAGATTTCTTATTTTATTTTGCATGCTTAATTCAGAGAGATTGAAGAACTAGAACAATTTGGTTATTAGGAATATAAAGAAAAAGGAGATGCTTTTTAGTTTTGCAGTGATTGCTATTTTGGCAATGCATAATCCAACTTCCATACTCTTCAGTTGCAGGTAATGTTTGTAATAAATACCTTCTGTTATTCCACAGTCAATAATACTAAATTTTGTGGACTAGAAACATTGTCTAGTTGAACTTTTGTGGTATGCAATTGTATATATCAAATTCGTGTATATGTGTGTCTATGCTTGTATTCATGTGTGCATATAAGGGATTCAAATATGGGACACAATGTTTGAGCTCACCCTGCAATGGTGTCTAATGAGAGGAATTGTCTATTATTTGGTCCACTTGAAGAATAATGCTCGCAAAAATCATCCAAATTGGAAAACACTTGAACAGAAAAGCCAATTCAACATAATGCCCTTTTTAGTCATTATGCACAGCTCACAGCATTTTCAAATTTTTTTTTTAACCAAATACTCAAAAACTGATTATTGTACAAACAACACTTATAAAAAAAATGTTTACCAAACACCAAACAGCTTTCTCTCACAACTGATTTCTCTCACAGCAAATTTGACAGCGATTATTTTCACAGCACAGCAATGCCAAACTAGCAGTACATAAAAAAACCCCCAAAGTATTATGGATTTTCTAATTTCATACATCATTTATCAACTATTTATGAACTCATACACAAACTCCTATAAATTCTACATTTGACCTATCCCATCAGTGGGTTGCTTCACTATGTGGACTCCATGTGGAGAAAAAGTAATAAAAACAATAAGGGCTAACGACAAAAGACACCCTACTGGTTTAGGGTTATTCTCAAATTGGGTGCCAGGGTATCAATTTTATCAATTTACTCCCTTACATTTTCAACATTGTCCAATTTCATCCTTCCGTTAAGTTGACTAGACGGTCAATCGTTAAATGCTGACGTGGCACCCGTGAGACCCACCCCACCAGCGGATTGACCATAATCCTAAATCTCCACAGCTGAGAGCTCAAATCTATGATTTTGAAGAAGTGAGCCGCCCAAAAAGGTTTATTCAAGTGTATTGGCTCCTTAACCCAAAAAACGAAGGAGAAATGGAGCATAAGGTGATGGTGTGTTGGTGTGGTAAGAATGTGAGAATCCGAACCTCGTGGACAATTTCGAACCTTGGGAGGCGATTCGCTCTGTGTGCAAAGGTAAAAAACTGGATTTGATGCAAAATATTAGATTTTGAATTGTAGCAGGTGCAAATATTAATTTACAGAGTGGGTTTTGTGCAGGGTAGAGGAGGTTGTGATTTCTGGGTTTGGTATGATATGGAAATGTGTGAAAGGTCTAAAATTGTGATTCTGGGGCTGCTAAAAATTGCGGGATAAATTCACTAGCAAAGACTAGATGCAGAGAGAAGGTTCTTTGGGTAGCATTTGTGGTCTCGTGGATGCTTATTGCAACGTTCTTCTTTGGAGGGAATGGTGGATCAGATGGACTGAAGCTGAAGACTTTGGCATTGGCATGATAGGGGGTGTTTTAGGGATGCACTGTGCTTTTGGTATGGGAAGTACTGTGCTCGTGGTGTAATGTAGTGTGCTTTTGGTTAGGGTCTGCAATGTGCCTTTGGTATGGAAAACACTGTGCTTTTGGTTATGTAATGGGAATAAACATTTTGGCTATGTAATGGGAATGAGCATGATGGCTATGTAATCTGCATACAATGTGACATTTTGGTAATGCAATAACTTGTTTCTACAAAATGAACCTGTTCATTCCAACAACTTGTTTCTACAAAATATGAACAAATTCATTTCCACTTGCAGCATTACAACAAAATAGGCATAGAATAACATTTACAACCTTCCAAAATAACAGAACCTGTTTTCCAAAAAAAAACAGAACCTATTTTCCAAAATATCACAAGCTATCTTCCCAAAATAAGGCAACCTGTCTTCCAAAATAACATATTAACCTAATCCAACCAGCTAATAAAGGTAAAACTGTCTTGTGATAACAAAATAACTTAACCTAACCAAACCAGCTAATAGAAGTCTGTGATTTCAAAATTAAAAGAAAGACAAGTGTGCAAGACCATCATCATTCCTTGCCCAAGTCTGATGCTCCCACAACCATAGGACGTTTCCTCAATAAATAAGAATTGCCAGTTGAAGCTTCAGTTGATGCAGGAGGGGCAGATCCATTTGCAGGAAGGGCAGATGTTGAGGATGGAGCGGCTGAATCACTTGGTGGTACATTTGAACTTCCAGCTGCAATAGTGGCATTTCTCTTCCATTTTTCTTTCTGCACAGATCTTGCAGGCTTAGCTTGCCTTGTTGTTGTACTGGGACCAGCTTCATTTGTTTGAGTAGTTTGCTGGGATGAGGCAAAAAATAATAAACTGTTAGTTGCATCATATTCCAAAAACATAAAAATAAATAAAAGTAACAAATGTTCATCCATAGATGTTTACCTCACCCTTCCTCTTTTTTATTTTTGTTTTTGGGGGGAGATTCCTATGACAAGTCCTTTTATTGTGGCCATTTCTTCCACATTGGCCTGCCTCAGTGAGTCTTGAACTTTTGTAACAACATTGGCCTCCTTGCTTGACTAACCTGCTTCCTTCCTTCTGGCCTTTCTTGGCCTCCCAGGTTGTTTGGAGTATGAATGAGGCACACATGGTGGCATATTAGTTCTATCCCACAACTCCATCCCATTCATAGGTAGTATGAGGTTTTCATATGCCTTGAAATATGTCTAAGTGTGATAACATGCATCCACAAAATCCATTATATTCAGGCCCCCATTGTAATTTATAGCTGCCACTCTACGAACACAAGGCCAACCAGTCAAATCCCATTCTTTGTAAGAACAGGTCCTCAAATCCAAGTCCACAATATACTATGAAATCCCACCACTGTCAACTTGAAATTTTCCTCCACCCAAGCACATAGTGACACAACCACTTGCTTTTGCCTTATTTATCTCTACCTTCTTAAAAATCTTGGGGCAAATTGCCTTTGTCCAATTCTTCATTTTGTCCCTTCTGCCTTGTATCCTCCTCATCAACTTACACCTAACTATCTCAAGCATGGTCAGTATTGGTTTTATCTCTGCATGCCAATATGAATGAGTTGAAGGACTGACACATATTGTTTAAAAGCATATCACACTTCACATGGTGTTGAAGTGTGATCGAGACCAATGCTTGAGAGGTTTTTCTAGTTCAATAAGGGAATCATAAGCATCCTTATCAAGGTTTTTCAGCTCTTCCATCTGTCTTGCAAACTGTGGAATAGTTGTTGCTTTTGCAGCGCCCCAGAATTTGTCAGACAAAGATTTCCCTTTGAATTGTAATATGAAATTGGGGAACAGATGACTTGCACAAAACCTGTGTTCATTGTTAGGAACAACTTGCTCAAAAGCTGGTAATAATCCTTTTTGATTATCTGATATGAAAGTGTATCCAAACTGGTTAACAATCTCTACATCTTTTACCAGCAATTCCAGAAACCAAACCCATGAGTCCTTGCACTCAGACTCAACCACTGCATACGCAATCACCCATGTTTCATTATTAGCATATATACCAACTGCTGCTAAAAATTGCCCTCCATATACACCTTTCAAGAAGCAGCCATCGAATCCAATAATGGGTCTGCATCCAGCAATAAACCTGCTTTACATGCACCTAGACACACATATAACATTTGAAACACTGGATGACCCAGTTGTTCATTGAAATCACATTGAACTTTGGTTGTTGTTCCTGGATTGGTCTTCCTTAACTCTTCACAATAATCCCAAATTCTGGAGTATTGTTATGTGTATATTCCCTCAATATGCCTCAATGCCCTCTCTTTTGCCCTATAAACTTGTTCCCTTGAAACTCCAGTGTTATAATCCTTCTCCACAGTCTCCATGAATGAGCTAACTGGCCAACTTGGATTGCTCTTCAATGTTTCCATATATTTAGCATTGGGCCAACTAGACTTGACAATGGGGTTCTCCCAAACAATACCACAAGTGTGTTCACCCTTATATTTCTTAACCTGCTGGGTCTTCTCATGCTGCATTTTGGAAGCATATATCTCCCATGGACAATCTGGATTTGCACAAACTGCTTTTAGCTTGAAAGCCTCACTTCTCACAAATACAACATCCCTATTCATCTTTATAAATTGTTCTTTGACAGCCGATCTAAAATCTTTTCAATCACTGAACTTCATCCCAACCTCAAAATGTGGATCTCCCGTGTCAATTGCCAGATTGAACTCTGGCCATCTATCCGTCATTGAAGTGTCATCATCAGAGTCATATTTAGGCTGCACATTATCAGAATCTTACTCCTCTGAATCCAGTTCAACATATGCACCCCAATCCCAAGATTCAACCCCAACATTTGTTGACTCTGCCTTTTTTCCTTTTGCCCCATCTCCAACCTACTTAGTTTGTTTGTCCACCCATTCATCAAAATTGACATTATCATCATTATCATCACAACTGAAGTTAGCGTCTGCAAAATCATAGTCAAGACTGTCTATTGACTCCTCATCATCATAGACTGTGGTCCTTTTCCTTGTTTTTCTTGTCTTCATTGGATGACATCTTGATAACTTGCTCTGTTCTACAGTTGATTCAAAAACCTCATTCTCAACTAGTCCCTCAGTTACTATATTGGACCTTTGGACTTCTTTATCACGTGTCTTCTTTACATTTTTACACCTCCTTTTACCAAAAACTCTTGCCCTCCTTTTTCAAAAAACAGAACTGATTTTACTTTTCCCTTTGTCTCCAGGGGTAGAAGATTCCCTCTCAACAGCTTTTTCTTTGTATGTTTACACTGCAAAAGATTCCCTCTCTACTGCTTTTTCTTTGCCTTTTTCAGAAACACCCTGTCTTGCACAAGATTCCCTTGCCTTTTGCGTACCCCCACCACTTTGTTTCCCATTTGGGTCTTCATTGAGCTCTTCTATCACAACACCTGTTTTTTTTTTTTTTTTTTAATAATTTAAAATTAAATTTTTTTTTTTCCTCTTGTCTCCATTGTTTGCATTTCCCACCAACAGGAAAATAGCCCCATAATTGTCATCAAGCTCCTCAATCACAACTCCTCTATTAGGCACAATATCAGCTTCTAAATCAACAAACAGATTTGATCATGATTGACTATAAAACCAACCCTCATTACTATCAACCCCATGATGTCGGAAGATGTATATTAGCCTTGTCTTTGGTACAAATACACGCATGTCTATGACATCTTGATCATCATTAAGCTTTGTTAGGCCACCGTAGGGATACTATACCAGTAATCACCCCATCATAGCCTAACTCCCTTACCATATTGTCTATCTCAGTCATTGACATTCTATCCTTGTCACAATAATCAAACCAAGCTACATTGCCAGAAGCATAACAGTTACCACTAATTTGACCACCATGGGATATTCGAATAGAAAATAATTTAGGATCACCTACATATTACATGTCCCACACATTTATTTTCAGTTAAAACATAACACACAACACTAAACACAGTATTCACACATTACACAAAAATCAAAACACAAATTTCAATTATTTTCAGTTTAGGACCATTATAGAAAAGGCTAAGTTTTTATTAAACAATCCTTTTCACACCCTTCCACCTAACACTTTTGCCTTATTAAAGGCAAACACTTTGACCTTATTAAAGGTAGGCATTGCCAGCACATGCTTAGCTTGAAGGACCACCTATATTCGAAATCTGCAAAAAGACCACCTATATTCCACAAAATCTTTCATACTTCTCCCACTATTCCATGCAGATTATAAAAGACAACATTCAAACCACAATAACCCAACCTCTAACCCATTCACCACATATATCCCAATTCGGAAAAATTTAAACCAACTTACTGTACGAGTGATGCGGAGCACCTGGAGCCCTAAAATCCCAACTCATTTCTTCTCACTTTTTCGAAATCGTAGATCTGAGCTCTCAGCTATGGAGATTTAGGATTAAGGTTAAACTGAGGTTGAGGACGAATGACATTTTAGGGCTTTTTCTTCGATCTCCAGCTTTGCAATGTGTGCCCAATTTAGGCACGATGTTTTTTTTTTTTTTGAATTGTTGAAACCCAAAACTACCCTTCAACTGGCATGCACATAATGGTCAACCGCTGGTGGGGTGGGTCCCACGGGTGCCATGTCAATATTTAACGATTGACCGTTTGGTCAACTTAACGGTATAAAATTGGACAATGTTAAAAACGTAAGGGTGTAAACTGATAAAATTGATACCCTGGGGCATAATTTGAGAATGACCCTAAACCAACATGGTGTCTTTTGTCGTTAGCCCAAACAATAATGAAAAAAATGTTTTAAAATGATTAAAAAATAAGAACTAAATTCACAAAATTTTAAAACTTAAATTGAATTCTTTTTTTGAGCTTTGCTATTCACACTCACTTGAGCGACTCTGACAATACTTGCTATCCACGTGTATCATCAAATAAGTTCCCAATGCCAGGGATTAAAGTAGTATTAAAATTCTCTTTTTTTTTTCTTTTTTCTTTTTTTTAAATCTCTACTAGGAAAGTTCAAAAGCCAACCTCGTTAAATGCTACAACTGCTCACGCTTCTTGTTACCCTTTCTACCCATTATTATGTATTGCATTTCATTTTTACCCCTCAACATGTGTTGTCATTCTTTCTTGTTGGAATTATGCTTTTAAGCCAATCATGTTATGCAACTTCATATATATTTCATGTATTACTTGTATAGTTACTTTAAATGGGCAAACATGTTGATACAAGAAAGGGTCTCATTATCGTTATTGTTATAACATGAAAATTGCCTATTATTTTTCTTATTTTAGTGAAAAATAATATTATGGTGTAGAATGATTACAGGTATTTTATCAAGTATCATTGGATTAAAAATATTGGATTTAAGTGTGTTAAAAAGTAATTTTGACAAAAATGTCCTTGCGTGATTTATTATGATTTTATTAAGAATCTTTATTGAAGTTGGAAAATTGTGATTCTTGGCTAGGAACATATAAATTGAGCTTATGAGCTTGTAGGCAAAAACAGTTCGAAAATTGGAGTTGCACGAAGAACTTATGTGCATTTGAAGTTTTAAGGCCCATATCACAATTTTGAAATTACTAAACAAACCTAGAATTTAGATTTTATTTTTCAGATAAGTCCCGACTCTTTTAGCGGATTTGAGACCTAATAACTTGTCAATTTTTCAACAAACGAACTCGATATTTTAAAGCAATTCTAGCTGGACAAGTTGGGTTTTATTGCTCTCCTCGAGCATGTAACATCCCACATCGACCAACGGAGAGGGGGTGATGTGCCTTATATGTACATGCTTGCCTCCATCTAGCACGAGGCCTTTTGGGAGCTCACTGGCTTCGGAGTCATGGGAACTCCGAAGTTAAGCGAGTTGGGGCTAGAGCAATCCCAGGATGGGTGACCCACTGGGAAGTTGCTCGTGAGTTCCCAGAAACAAAACCGTGAGGGCAGAGAGGGGGGCTCAAAGCAGACAATATCGTGCTACGGCGGAGTCGATCCCGGGATGTGACAGAGCATGACCTACCCCCGAGATCAGATCCAACATCGGGCCACCACAGGCAACAGATCAACGCCCTGAAGTTTTAGGGCCACCGAGACTTTGGTCGTTGTTTTAGGCCATTTACCGACAAAATTTCACATCAACCTAGGTAAGTAAATTGCTCCTCTCATTCTAATCTTCAATTTGGCATAGGTTGTGACAGTATGCTCATAATCGTGAGATTCAATCATTTGACCGATGATCAGAGTTTCTCATATTTGGATCTTTTGATAGGAGATAATCGAACATTGGATCGTCTCCAACTTCTAGTATGTTGTTATTGGTATTTCTAAGATTGTGTAGGAATTTGCAAATTTAGAATCCAAAGTTCATAGGTCCCATATAAATTATTCTAGGGTTATGTTAATTGATAATCAACCACTTGTGCGATTTACGAAGATTCGACTGTTGGATCGTGGTCAAATTATTACGTGCCAGTGTGTGTTAACTTAGTTTGAGTGGTTAGCTCAATTAGTATTCAACTTTTAGGTACTAGGTTGATTTATATAGTTTCCTTAGGTGAAATGGAGCATAGATTGCTCACTTGGGGTATGGAGTTCGGACTTGTTCAGTAATTTTGGATCAAAAGAGTAGCCAAGATAAAAAGTGAGTACAATAATGTGTTTTTAAAGAAATCACATATATTATATAATATTATGACTTGAAATTGGAGAATGTTAATGGTTTTGAAATTATCTGTGGTTTTATAAAATAAATGATTTGATTTGAAACATATGAACTTGTTCGTCAAAGAATCTTAAGTAAGTAAAACCTATTTTATGTTTTAAATTATTTTAATGATTTGAGAATTGATGCTGCTCAACAATGTGAAAGTATATCGTGAATGCATTGGTGGAATTAATCTTAGAATGGCCATAGAGAAAACTAAGATTTTGGTCTTAAGTAACAAAGAAAATAAGTTTATGGCTTTAAGGAACCAATAAGTTTATAGTTTCAAAGCTGCATTTTTTATAGTTTTTTTTTTAAAGTTTATAAATGGGTGAATTGTAAAATTGCTTTGTGCCAAACTCTGCACTGGGCTACAGACTATGAAAGCACCCATACATGATTCAGTCAGTGTACATATCTGGTTGTGATGGTGGTTGTTATGATGCGACACTTCTACTCCAATTACTTGAGGAACACTGTAACAAAAGTATTTCATCACATGGAATAAAAATAGGAAATTGTGACATGTTACCTTAAATATTTTCTTTTAGCTTTTTTACATGGAGATGAGTATGATGTTTGAAGAACTGCAATTAGAAAATGCAATTTGATTTATATTGGAAATTTGAATGTGGGAGCAGATCCGCTATCCCCAATTACGTGTTCCTTCCATGTCCTCTCTTTAAATATTTGACAAGTGTCTTACCACTTAATAAAGAGTTAACTCTGTTAAGTTCTTTTATTTTTGCTTTAAAAAATTAAAAACAAAAAACTCCAAAATCATAGGAGACGAGAGCGAGTATAAAGCTCATGATTGCGTCTTGAACTTGATTGGTGAGATTGGAAATGTCACCAAATATAAAATTATCCCTCATAGTAAGTATTGGCACCGTGCAAATAACAAATCTAGAATGAGATCTGGTGGTTCTTCAAAGCTTTCCATCCTGTTACTAGCAACTAAAGAGGAATGAGCTAGTCTATGGGCAGCCTCGTTCGCTTGCCTTCGAACAAAAATAAAGCTACAATCCAAAAAGGCCCCAGCTAGCATATTGGAGGGATAAGAAATGTGAGATGTGAGATGAGGATTGAGAGACAAAGGAAATGGCGGAGAGTCGTGCTATTTATATAGGCTCCTAGCGGAAAATCCAAAAGCCAAAGTTTTTGGGATTGATAAAGTCAAACAATATGCGTAGAATATTTTCAGGCTGTATTTCATTCTTCAAAATGAGGTATTTATAATACAAGGATGTAACTCTAGTATAGTCAAACTAGGAAACAAGATAAAATCATAATTACACAATATCTGTACAAAAACAAAGAAATATAGTCCTAATAAACTAGGAAATAAATCTCCTAATTAAGCTAGGATCTCGCTAACATTCCTCCTCAAGTTGGAGCAAAGATGTCATGCATGTCCAACTTGTCAAGCGAGTTGAGAAAGACTGTAGTGGACATAGCTTTTGTAACAACATCTGCCAATTAATACTCGGATGATATAAACGGAAAAGAAATAATTTCAGCATCCAACTTCTCTTTAACAAAATGTCGATCAACCTCCACGTGCTTTGTACGACCGTGTTCCACAGGGTTATGCGCAATTGCAGTTGCAGCTTTATTATCACAATACGAATCCATGGATTTCTGGGGTCCAAACCGAAGATCTCTCAACAATCTTCTCAACCATAGTAACTCGCATACACCTTGAGCCATCCCAAGGTACTTGGCTTCGGCACTAGACCTAGACACCACTTTTTACTTTATACTCCTCCAAGTAACAAGATTACCACCAACAAATGTGTTTGGGCCAAAATCTTGCGCACCCAGCCCAACGCTACAGAGCCCAGAATAACAAGGACAAAAACGCTGGGCCCGAGAAGTCTGGACTCTGAAAATAAACAAGAACCAAAGGTCCAAAATCCAACAAAAGCCCGGCCCAGAACCTATCTCAGGCTTGGGCTTCGAATAAACTAAATTGGGCTTGGCATGATCAAAGTAAAAAGTGGAAACCGAAAAGGAAACAGACCCACGTGATTTTTTCTCCGACTTGGAAAAGTCAAACAAATTCAAATGGGTTGATAAAAGAGTTGACAGAGGCAGGCAAAAAGAAGGGACGTCTCTGAAATCTCTGCCACCACAAGATCAAAACCCTTTTATATATTCAGAGATATTGTTTCTACTCCAAAGAAAGCACCATCTTTCAAGGGATACGTAGGCTAAAGTTCTCAAAAAGAGATAAGCAGGAAAACAAGGAGTTGTTCAAACTGGAAAAGCAAACTGAACATCACAGTTTGAGCTCTCACAAAAGGGCAGTTGGAATTAAAGAGGGGTTAGGTTCTCTTCCAAGAAGTGATTGGTCTTAAAAGAACTGACTATTGAGAGCTTATCTGCCAGAATTGATAAAAACCCCCTTTCTTCTTTGTATTTAAAAAATGAAATGAAAGATCTTTTGAGAATTTTACCGCCCATTATTGAGAGAAAGAAAGAAACCCTACTCCAGAACATTTCTTATAAATATAAAGAAAGGGTGAACAGAGCAAAACACACATTTTCAACAAAAAATCAATCAAACAATCAAAAATCAAACAAAGGCAAAAAACTCAAAATGATCAACATTTGAGCCACAAAAGAAGCCAGCTATAGATCAGAACTTCCAAAGTTCAGACTTAGAGAAATAAGTCATTCAAAACGAGACTTCTCTCGTTACAAATTTGGTTAAGCAAAAGCTACGACAAGTAGAGTTTGAGTTTTCACAAATATGAAAACTTTAACAAATTTTACAATGCAGTTTCAGCTTACTAAGTCCTCAAGTCCAGCCACTTCTGCCCCTTCAGACTAAAGAAGCTGCAGTTCTGCCCGCTCAAAAGCCTGCCAAGGCTTGAAGTTGATTAAAGCTCTGCCAAAATTGAACTTTGGTATCGATTTACAGCTAAAGCTAAGCAGTTGAAGTTGTTAACAGCTCAGTCCAGCAAAAATATGCTCAGTCCAACTCAGATCAGAAGTTTCAACCCAGGCGGAAATGGAATTCCAGCCATCTTTTTGTCTTTCTAGAGTTGATTTTTCCCTTTTTAATTCTGTAGAAGGCAGTTCTGCCTAAAACAGTCCACTTTATTATCATCTATTCTGGCCAGAACTACCAATTTTATACTGTGATAAATTATGAAGTCCTCACCAGTCTGAGGCAAGAAAAGAACTTACTTGGGAGATATTCCTCACCCAAATTCACAATCGCTTGTTTAGAAATCAGTAACTTGGGGCGCAAGTTATCTGTTTCAAAGAAGTCTGCTAGGATTTCTTTATTGCTAGCAGTGGCATGCTCGCACACCAAAGAAAGTTGGCTTGTTAACCAATCAATGGTTTTCAAGGCAATGGGGAACTTTGCCCTTCCATCACAGGAGTAAAAACAAAACGGGTGAACAAAATGTGAAATACCCAGACGTAGAACGTTTATCAGTGATTGAACCAGCCCAATCATCATCCCTATACCCTTTCACATTTATATGACCATACTTGCAAAATATTAACCGCTTGCCAGGAGTTACTTTTAGATACCTCAAAATGCGCATCACAGCACCTATATGATCTTTACTATGAGAATGCATAAACTGACTCACTACACTCACTGCATATGCAATATCAGAACGTGTATGAGCTAAATAAATCAATTTCCCCACAAGTCGTTGATAATGCTATTTATTTGTAGGGATTTCCCCAATTTATGATTCTGTTCAGTAGGGGTATCAATTGGTTTACAATCCAACATTCCAGTCTCTGCAAGTAAATCCAAAATAAACTTTCTTTGAGACAGAAAGATACCATGTTTAGATCTAGCAACTTCAATCCCAAGAAAGTACTTCAAATCACCTAATGACATCATCTCAAACTTGGAAGCTAGATACTTCTGAAGATTTTGCATTTCTGCCTAATCATCTCTAGTCACAATCATATCATCAATATCAATAGTTAAAGCTGTCAATTTACCTTTATGACGCTTTAGAAACAAAGTATGGTCTGAATTACTCTACACATACCTAAATTTCTTCTTAGATGCTGCAAATCTCCCAAACCACACTATCGGGACTGTTTTAATCCATATAAGGACTTCCGGAGCTTACACACAACACTCTCCATAGAGGTTACAGGAATACCAGGAGGGAGATCCATGCAAATCTCCTCATTGAGGTCACCATGTAGAAACACATTTTTGACATCGAACTGCAATAAGGGCCAGTTGTGGTTAGCAGCCAGGGACAATAGTACATGCACAGTATTAAGCTTTGCCATTGGAGCAAAGGTCTCCAAATAATTTACTCAATAGGTCTGAGCATAACCCTTTACTACCAATCTAGCCTTGTAACGGTCAATGGAACCATCAGCCTTATGCTTCAAAGTAAACACCCATTTGCATCCAACAACTTTCTTCCCTCGTGGCAAAGGAACTAAATCCCATGTTTTATTCTTGTTCAAGGCATCCATTTCAACATTCATGGCATCCATCCATTTGGGGTTAGATAAAGCATCATGCAGCTTAATTGACATAAATATGATGCATATGACTTAGACAAACGATGAGTTGACACATAATGGCTAATGGGATATTTAGATTTGGCATGTATATTAGGAGAATATTGTACTTTAGGTTTCCCACGAGTGGTTCGTGGGGGTAACGGATAGACATAGATAGATCATTAGAAATTACCTCACTTGATTCACTATCACGAGTAGCTTAGGGCACTAGCAGGGCAGGAGGGGGGGTTGGTGGTTATTGAATTGAACTCATCCATATAAGAATCACTGTCATTATTTTCATATATAGGCGACTGGTCGCTTGTTTGAATGCAACCAGTCGTTTCGATATCGAGAGCTCCTGCTTCATCTCTAGATATGGGCGATTGGTCGTGTTCCAAAGGGCGACCGGTCGTTTCTTCATAGAGACCACATGTTTCATCTTCAGATATAGGCGACCGGTCGCTTTCTTCAGTGTGACTAGTCATTTCCTTCCCAAGAGCAGTATCTTTGAACACATCATTCTCCAATTCAAGTCCAAAATTCTCCAATCCAAGAGCCTCCAATTCACTCCCCCTCTCATCCTAAATTGGAGAGGAGGGAGAGACATAATAGGGCACTTCGTGGAAAGTCACGTCCAAAGTAACATGCACCTTCTGTGTAGGTAGATTATAGCACTTATAACCCTTTTGAGTAGAAGAGCAACCAATAAAGACACATCGCAAAGCATAAGGATCAAGTTTACTCTGTTGATGAGAGTAGACATGAACACAGGCAACACACCATTTAGGGGGCAACTCGGAGACGGAGACAGTGGAAACATGGTCACCAAAGATGATGGGAAACAGACATATCCAATATGAGTGAGCAGACAACTTCAAGCAATTGTCAGTTCTTTCTTTCAGACACACCATTTTGTTGAGGGGTAAAAGGGGTTGTCATTTGGTGAATAATACCTAGAGCATGGAAGAAAGATGCCAAAGTATTATTCACATATTCGCCTCTGTTATCAGTCCGAAATACTTTGACCCGAGCATGAAACTAAGTAGACACCATAGTACAAAACTCTAGAAGGATAGAAGCAACCTCATGTTTATTTTTCAGCAAGAAAGTGAGTCAGGTACAATCATCAATAAATGTGACGAACCAACGAAATCCGTTCGAAGTAACACGAGTCGGACCCTACACATCAGAAGGCATTAAATCAAAAGGATTTGCAGCTTTACTCAAAGGAAACACAGTGCGATGGCTCTTAGCCAAAATGCATGTCTCACACTTAAAATAGGACTCATCATAAGAGTGGAATAAAGATAGAAAGAGATGCTTAAGGTAGCCAAATGATGGGTGTCCCAAAGGATGATGCTATAACCAAATTTGTTGTTTGTCTTTGACACTGCAACTTTGAACAGTATTAACGACACGAACACGAACTGGTGTAGAAAGCAATATCAAATAATGTAACCCCCTATCCGTTTACCATGTATAATCGTTTCCTAAGTCTTGAGATCCTGAAAAGAGCAATGGGTATGGTAGAAAGTAGCAGAATCATTAAGTGTATCAAGTAATCTACCAACAGATAACAAGTTACAATGGATATTGGAAACTAATAACGCACGAGACATGGACAGAGTAGGAGTAAGAGAGATTGTGCATTTGTCAGTATTTGGAGAAGGCAAGCCATTAGCACTAGTTATGTATGGATCACGGGTGTTACTAGACAACTCATCAAAAAATTTAGCTTCATAAGTCATATGATCAAAAGCACTAGTGTCAATTATCTAAGTATTAGAGCCAGTACCTGGAATAGAGTCAGAAACACACAAATTTTCAGAAGTAGCAACAACAATGGAGTTATCACCCATGATTGCAGCAGAAACTAAACAGATCACGGCAGAGTATACAAGGGAATACAGCAGAGGCATACGGCAGATGCACGAAGACTTTCACGAACACAGTAAAGGCACAAACACGGCAGAGTATATAGCAGAGCACAACAAATGCACAATTATGGCAGATGCACTAAGATATGAATGGCACGAACACAGTAGATGCACGAACACTTCAACATAACACACAAACCTAGGAGGGCACACATGACACAGGTAAAAAAAAGGGGGGGCTAGAACATGGGTGGGCACAACACACAGGTCACCCAAAAAGTTGGCTCTGATGCCAAGTCAAACAATATGGGTAGAATATTTCCAGGTTGTATTTCATTCTCCAAAAGGAGGTATTTATAATACAAGAATGTAACCCTAGTAAGGTCAAACTAGGAAACAGGATAAAATTCTAATTATACAATATCTGTACAAAAGGAAAGAAATATAGTCCTAATAAACTAGGAAATAAATCTCCTAATAAAGCTAGGATCTCTCTAACAAATAAACATTAAAAACATTATAAAAAAAAAGGGAAAGTATAGCGACATTGTCATAGTTTCGCATGAAATAATAATTTAAAACATCAAAATGTATCAACATTTCCCTACCCATTTTAATATTAATAGAAAAAAGATAACTAGAGAGGTATTGGCCAAAGTCGAGTCATTGTGACTCTACATTGAACCTCCATTAGTGAAACAAAAATACCTACTTCAAACTTGGTAGTGGTCTCAGACTTGAACTACAACTGCTTAAGGGAAAAATAAAAATTACTTCTCACACATAATAATTCATGAGTATAATTTGAGAACAATCTTAATTCTCATAGAGAGCGACCCTACTCTCACACTCACATAGGTAAAATTTTTGAAGGATAATCACTACTACATTTTACTATTTGCGCAATGACAATAAATTCGTCGCGCAAGAAACATTTTCACGATGGAAAAAATTATTCGTCATGCAAACTGTCCAAAACTTGCCGACAAAAAATTCCATCGCGTAAGAAAACCTACCGCAACCAAAAACTTTGTCGTCGCACAAAATGAGGGAGAAAAACGCTGATTTTTGTTGTTGGTGCCAAACACTTGCAGGACAACAGATATCGTTGCGGCAGAATCCTTAGCGCGACGAATATTGTTTTCGCTGCATAAAGTTAGATAAAAAAATCCCCAGTTATTTTATTTGGCGCCAAACACTTGGGTGACGACAATTGTCGTCGTAAAAGACTACTTAGCACAATGACAAACGTTATCGTCGCGTAAGAAAAGCGTGGGATATTTTTATGTGGCGCCAAAACCTTGCGCGACGAAAATTTATGTCGTCGCGTAAAGTATGATGTCGGCCCGTTCATACGCGACGAAAATTGTCTTTTGCGTGACGAGATTTATCTTTTGTGCGACGTAAAGTATTTTTCGTCATGTAAAATTGGGATGTCGACACGTACTTGAGCGACGAAAAATGTATGTTGGGCGACGAAAATGAGGTTTGGCGAGTCGAAAAAAATTTGTTTGCTCGACGAAATGGAATTCGTTGTGCAAAACCCTTCTTCATGTAATATGGATTCTGCCATTGCAGAGGCAGACTTTAAAAAAAAAAGCTCTGCCTCTGCTTCTGCTTATGCTGGGAATTCAGTACGTTCATTGGGTAATTATTTTTAGTCGTTAATTTAAAAGTATTAATGTAAATTCATACTAACGCTATTTGTTTGCCTTGTTGTTTTTCTGGTGTTAGTAATAGTTTTTCTCGGGGCCGTGAATTGGTGTGCCTTGTTATTTTGTATTGCGTTTACATACAAGTTCTGTTATGCGTTTTTACCTTCTTTTTTTTTTTTTTTTCTTTCTATATGATCTTGTTAATTTTCGTGTTATTTCTTTTAATTTTTTGTTTGTGAATTTTTTGTCTTCATTTAGTTTCCTTAGATGATAAGATTAGTTACATGATTATTTTGAAATTGATGGTGTTTTGTTCTGTAATATTTTTTAGATACAACTGATCTTCCTTGTTGATGGCTGACTGACTATGCTTAAGTTTTTCATGAATCTTTTATACTATTTAAATATGTTGTACATTAATATCTGCATAGTCTGATGGTTGGTTAGGATTTTTGTTTTCTTCAATGAGTTCCTAATTCTCTGATTACTGCGTTTTGGATGCTTGTTCAGTTGTGCAGAAGTCGAACCTAATTAGAAGTCGTAAGGCGGTGTCGACTACACAGAGTTTGCCTCTCCCGGCTCAGTCGTCAGCTACCACTGCTCCAGCAGAGATGGACCACTTGGCAGTTGGTCCTGGGTGTCCCATGCGCCGGCGTCATCAACGTCATCAGTGGCACAACCTGTTAGCGCCAGGTGTCGTCACCGCCCGCCAGCATCACTGACACCACATCGACAGAGGCTACTGGTGCGTCGGGGTCACAACCAGGTAAAGATTTCCTTCAACTCCAGTTGTTTTGGACCAATATTTAATAGTTGAATTTGTTATTTATTTAACGTTAATTGCATATTTCTTTGCAGCGAAGAAGAACACCCGGGTGACCAACAGTCGTATCAACATCGGATACGACGAGCGGCATCAGGCTGCACCGCCGGCGGAATTGCATAGCTCATTGGCCCACGACATTGGTCATGTCGTTTGGACCCATTGCCCTATGCAATGGAAGTCTTGGAAGGTCATGCCTGACGAGATCAAGACGGAGGTGCGTGGACAGTTGTCGGTATGTATCCTACCTTTTAATTGTTTTTCCTTCAAATTTTATATATTTATATTAGTTAATGTATGTAATTAATTTATTGCAGAAGAACTACAATTTAGAGGACCTCGACGATGAGTCGTTGGCATAATTCAACAGACTCTTTGTTGAGAGGTACAAGCAGTGGAAGAGCGACTTGCACCACCATTTTCAGGCATTTGATGATCCACAAGTCGCTCTTCAAGAGAGTTGCCCGAAGGAGCTTGAGGGGCGGGAGGATAGTTGCGCGTGGCTCTGCGCTCATTTTCAGGCGCTCGATTATGTGGTATTTTTTAATATTAAGTTCAAAATTATTACATGTTTCTTACTAATGTTTATTTAATTTTTTATATTTCATTTCAATTTCAACTAATACGTTTATTTTTTGTATAACAGAATAAGGCCAAAGTAGATAAGGGCAATAGGAACAAGAAGACGCTTCTCCACCATTCAGGTTCCAAGCCCTTCTCATATAGGATGGACGTACGATGGCGGGAAATAAAAAAGTAGTTTATATTCAATTTTTAATATGCCATTAATATTAATTTCTTTTTTTTGTACTAACATTTTTTTTTCTCTTGTTCAATTCATGGGGGGTCCAAATTCCCGGAAAGCGACGTCTTTGGCGACATTTATGTTCGACCTGGGAATGAGTTAGTCGAGTCCCTTCATGTAAGTATTCTTTAATTTGAATTATTATCTTACGTATTGAAGTTTCAAGGTTATTATATGAATGTTTTAATTAATATTTTATGTTATGTTAAAAAGACGACGATGGTGGAGAGGAGCCAATTGTTTCTTCAGGAGTTTGCCTCCCAACTTCCTCCTGATACTCTGCTCGAGTCTGTGGATCCTCCACAGGATGCGGGGTTTCAGATCTTGACGGAGACGTTGGATCAGACTCTCGGGAGGAGGCTGGGGACATATTGTCGAGGGATGGGGAATGCCTGGCGGCAGGAACCTAGATCCCGTTCATCGTCGCAGTCAAATGAGGTGACTTCTTTGACAGCGACGGTGGCCGAGCTTAAGGGTCAGATGTCTATGCTTCTAGAGTCCCTCTCTCGATCCGGCATTCCAATCCCGCAGTTTGGTTCCTCGTCGACCTCCCAGCCCCTCCAACCCGAGCATGACCACCAGACTTCTACCCCTGTCTACAATGTCCAGACATCGAGCCGCATCTGCCAAACGACCAAGTAGATTTTGGAACTTTGTTCAATTATTTTTTTACTTTCATAATTGTATTTTAAAACATTTCTCTTGTAGTATACATTTAAATTATTTTATATAATCTTGTGTTCTCTTCATTACATTTTTTTATTGCAATTTTATTTTATTACAAAAAAAAAAAAAACCAAATTTTTTTTTTTACAAAATTAAAAAAAACGTAAAATTAAATTTTTTTTTTTTTTTTTTGCGAGACGAAATACTTTTGGTCGCACCAATTCACGTTTTTACAAAATAAAAAAGGTAAAACGAAATTTTAAATAAATATTTTTTATTTTTGAGCGACGAAAACATTCGTTGCGAAAAAGAAAAGCGCGACGAAGATCATTTCGTCGCGCAACAAGAATCCTCGTGCAAATGTTTGAGACACGAATTGTGCAACGAAAACAAATCGTCGCACACTTAGTTGCGACACGAATTGCGCAACGAATATATCCCATCGCGCTACGTAATCGCAACGAACATGCTCTCGTCGCGCAAAGGTGTGCGAGACGAATAATTGTGTTGTCCCTAAACATTTTGTGCAACGAAGGTTAACCGTCGCTCAGTTTTGCGAGACCAATGAAAAAACTTGATCATGCAAAGTCTTTATTCACGATTTTTGTGCGACGGATCCTGCGCGACGAATTTTCTGTCGCACTGAAGTTTTTGTTACTAAAGTGTACTTTGCACGACGAAATTGTCTTCGTCGCACAAATTCTAAAATGTAGTAGTGAATCCTGTAACTATAACTTCTTACTCATACAAGGTATATATTTTATTAGGAGTTTAAATAAGCTCAACATCCAAAATGTTACTGGATATATGCACTTACACCACAACGATAAGCAAATAAAAAGTGCATCTCTTATGACTTCCCATTGAACCTACTTCTTAGGATCTCTAATCACCAAATTGGGTATCCCTATACATGGCTCATGATTTGTATGGGCTTTAATCTTATTGCCCTCGATGTATTGTAAACCATTTCTCTTTCCAAGGCCTTGGTTAATGAATCTGCAAGATTATATCACTAGATTTAAGCAATGCACCCAACTCAGAATCAATTATATCAAGAAAACCAAATCAAATAACTAAAAACTCCAATGCTTACCTATGGTCGTAGGATGAGAAGATAGGAGATGGTTTGAATGAAAGTTAGTGTGAGTAGAAAAGCAGCTGCAATGACAAAAATGCCTGCTCAAGATGTCCTGAAATACTTTTGTATCTAAATTGCATTCCATCTGTTCCACAGGTTCCTCTAGTATTTCTTTAGTTCCTCACATATATAAGCATAATAAAAGTTATGAGTATTTACAATAAGCCCATTCACGCCGTTGATCATTGATGCAGTATATTTCTTTAATATTTCGCTTAACACTTTATCTTCAAGTAGGACTTTACTCTAAACCAGCAACTCCAGATCTCTTGGAGTTTTCACCAAATTACCTGTACAGTAAGCATAATCACTCATTTCAAATGCAATGATATTTTTGATAACTTCAAGTTCAGTACCTTATTGAAATGGTGGGATCTTTGGAACCCCTTTGCTCTGCCTGAATTCACAGGACCCGATCCAAATTCCACTTTGGAATCTGAGCCAAACCTTGTGTGTTTCTGACACCTGGCAGTGCCGGGAAGAAATGACCTAATTGCCCTTCTTCTCAAAACTCAAATTCATTTTAAGTTTGACTTCGGCCGAAAATTCGGTAGAGTTTCCCCTGTAATTCGAACATTCCCAAAATTTACAACTGTCAACAAGCATTTAAATATATACACCAACTACCAGAATACATATATAAATACGTCCTAGGGCAATATTAAAGCAACTATACAGAATAAGTTACAAGTGTAATTTAACTATACAAGACCCTACATTAGCAAGAGATATGGAGGGAGGCGAACTCTGCCCGGTGGTGGCTCACTGCTCAAAATTACTGCCTGTGGGCACAAAACATTGAAAATATGAGTGG
Organism: Prunus dulcis; assembly: GCF_902201215.1. Taxonomy (NCBI): domain Eukaryota; kingdom Viridiplantae; phylum Streptophyta; class Magnoliopsida; order Rosales; family Rosaceae; genus Prunus; species Prunus dulcis. Next base: position 20,166,414 of record NC_047653.1, on the reverse strand, counting down.
ACCAAGAACAAAGTTTAGAAAATAGCATATGAACATACTAACCCCACTGTAAAAACAGTTATAAAAGCTTAAACAAGTTTTTCAGCTATACTCGTACTGAAATCAATACATTCTTATATATATATATATATATATATATATATATATATAAGCTTCTGAGTAGCAGGTTTTCATTTCTTCCTTTTCTCCCCTTTTATTCTTTGAGTTATCTGTCACTTTTCTCTAAGGTATGACCCGTGAGTCCTTTTTCCTAGATCAGTAAGTCCCCAGGGAGGGCGTGTGTGGTGAGCATGAGACAGAAAATTGAGAGAAGTTAATAGGTTCCTTAGAGTCTAGACGGTTGGTTTAGGATCTACTGTTTATCTTCTTCCTCAGACAGCCAAACCCAGTTATTTGAGTAGTCATGAGTCACTTATTTAGAACAAAGTCTTGTAGTTCAAACAGTTCTAATATCAGTCGACTCCCAGAAATAGTTAATGAGGAACAATTTGAATATAATTCCAGTAATAAAGAACAATTAGATTTTAGAGATTGGAACATACCTAAAATCCCCAGTCAGAAAATCTATAAGAAACATAGGTTGCCTTCCAGTTTTAATAGCACAACACATGTCAAAACTGTTGAACAAGTATATGCCTTAAGTAAAGAACATGAAACATGCCAGTTGCTTAATCTTGAGTCTATTCTGAAACACAAGAAAGATGGTAATAATTTCCTGCATATTGGTTTAGTTCAAGTTGCCGTTAAGCTCTTGACACGGTTAGGATTGAAAGCCTCAATCCTGCTCTGTCTGCGTGATGCTAGTTTCACTGAATTTAGCGACAGTACACTTGGAGTCATTGAGTCCAGTCTGTGTAATGGCCTTGTCCATTTTGACTGCTATCCTGACTTCACTGTAAGCCTTAGTGATCCTCATATCCTGAGAACTTTGACTCTGAATATTAAGACTGAAGGTTATAATGTCCTTCCCGGGACACAACCGTTAGCCTTAGTTTACAGAATCTACTATAAGGTCACAGGAACAAATATGAACTTCCAAGCCCTCAATAAAAGCCCAAAGGATCAAACCGTCCTGATCCAGAGTCATACTTCAGACGCCCATATACAAGTTCCCCACACCATTAAGTGGTCTGAAGTTGCCCTTCCAAAAGATTGGACCCTAGTTACAGAGAGCCAACCAGCTCCAATCCAGCGTAGTCTAAACAATTTGGACTACATCCAACAATACTTAGACGTCACAGTCAAAATTAAATTCGATAGTTATCCTTTACGAAAATCTAATGTTCAGTTACAACAGTTGCCAACTCCAGGTCAATCACAAAGGCATGTCCCTGCTCAGCATTCCTTTGCTGCTTCGTCTTCCACTCTAGAACGAGACCTAGAGTTAGAAAAAGCCATGATAGATTTTAAACTTGAGTCCCTGAGAAAAACCTCTCAGGTTACCCAACCTTGCTATGGCCAGGTTCCAGTCCAAGAAGATAAGTCAGATTCTCCTGAGTCCCCGACTCAGTCCTTTTTTTGTCGAAAACCCTGCAGCAGTTGATAACCAACTTAGAACCTTAAATAAGAAATTTGAAATTGATTGGATACGTCTAAATCGCCATTTAAAAGCCCCGGAAAACCAATCTAGACGAGATAGTTACCACCAAGCCTATCCTGATCGTAAAAGCCGTGAACAAATCTTTAGAAAATGGAAAGATTACATGCGGTCTGCCAGAGTTGAAATTTTCTACCTTGATTTTGTTGAAAGCCATTATATGTCTAATGATGAGTTAAAAACATTAACCAAAGAAAAGTGGAGTCTGTTAGATAAGTCTGTAGTTGAAGCCAGTCATCCCCCGGTAGAAACCATAATAATAGATCACAAGAAAGCACCAATACCCGCCACTCCTTTCAAAACCTTTGAAAGTAGTGATCCCAATAGAAAACTAATCGAACAAAGTAATTACACCAACCAGAGTCTAATCATCATAGGGAAACAATTAGACACAATTGAGACTAAAATTGACAAAATAAATGCCCCAGAAGTAGAACTCAAGCCTAAACCCAGAGTTGAAAAACCCATAGTTCAGTTTCAAGAGCTTAAGTCCAGTCCTGCACTTAAAATCAATTCTACAATGAAAAAGATAGAAGAAATGCTAGAACAGTTGACCCCGACTAAGCCTGAGAAAGCCGAAAAATCTGGTCTTAAAACACTAGGTTCCTTTGCTGCCTCACAATCTGAGTCTGAGTCAATAAGTTCCGAAATTAGTGATATTTCAAAAATTGAAAATGCCTTCAAAAATCTAGAAGTCCAAACTGAACCCAGAATCAAAAGATTAGACAAACACATAAGCCCCACTAGTTTAACAAAAAATTGGTACCCCAGACCAACACCTCCAGATATGCAGTTTGAAGAAAGAAGCTTCCAAACCCAGTTTTCAGTTTCTTCTGATAAATTGTATGAATGGAATATTGATGGTCTTTCTGAGCAAGAAATTCTCAATAAATTGCAACATATGTCCATGGTCGCCAATAGTTATATCACCAATCACAGTTTCAGACAGTCTGAAATTGTTCCTCTGTTAGTTACCGGTTTCACTGGTACTCTCAGATATTGGTGGGATAAGCATCTTACCCCTGAGTCTAAAAATCGTATCACTTATGCTGTAAAACTTAATGAAGATGGTCTCCCTATATTTGACGAACAAATAGGTCATGGTATAAAAGACGGTGTCAACACTCTGTTTTACACAATAATTGAGCATTTCATTGGAACCCCTAGGAATACCACTGCTAGGATCCATGATCAGTTGAGTAACCTTAGATGCCCAAAGTTGTCTGATTTCAGATGGTACAAAGATGTTTTCATTTCTAGAGTCATGCTTAGAGATGATAGTAATCAGCCATTCTGGAAAGAAAAATTTATTAATGGTTTGCCAAACTTATTTGCCCACAAAATACGTACAACCCTGAGTAATGAACAAGGTCAAATTGATTGGGATAATTTAACATATGGAAATATCATAAGCACAATTAATCAAGTCGGTATGAAAATGTGTATTGACTTTAAAATCAATAAGCAAATCCAGTCTGATAGAAAGTCAGCCAAGTATGAGTTAGGTAATTTTTGTGAACAATACGGTCTTACCAGTATCCCTCCTTCTAGGAAAAATAAGCCCAGTCATCTTAGAAAAGATTGTCATTCTAAGAAACAATTTTCTCAAAAAAATGAGTATTATAAGAAAAGAAAGTTCTCCCCCAAAAAGAATTGGTCGAAACACCTAGATAGTAAGAAGAGTCGCCCTAAGAAAGATAAAAACAAAGTTAAATGTTTTAAATGCCAAAAGTTCGGTCATTATGCCTCTGAATGCAAAGTAAAAGATGTTATTAGACAATTGTAGATTACAGAAGAAGAAAGAAACAAGTTAATACAAGTTTTAGAGTTGCGAGACTCTGAGACAAGCTCTATTGAAACCTTAGTTCCCAGTTCTCAGTCCGATTCTGACCGTCTTCGGGATCACAACCCAGTTCCCCCAGAGTCCAAATTGGTTGCACAGATAAATGTTGTAATAGATTAAAATCTATATCTGTTCTCACTAAACAGGAAGAACAAGAAGAACTATTAATAGACCTAATAGGAAAAGTTGAAAATCCTGAATTAAAATCAGAATATTTGAAGAAGTTGAAAAAGGTCCTTAGTCAAGAGAATTCAAGTCATCCTACACCTCAGCCTGTAAGTCTCAATACTACTTTAGAAAAATTTAACTCCAGAAAAGAAGTAACCCTCCAAGACCTCCAGTTAGAAGTCAAGAAGGTTAAAAAAGAATTAGCCGAATTAAAACAAATAAGTCAACAATTGCAAACTGATAATTATACGATCAAACAAAATATAGCTAGCTTTTTATCCCCTGAGCATAAAAATCATTTAGAAAGCCCTCACCATTCTGATGAGGAACCTTCTGAAGATCAACCAGTCGTTAACCTGATCAAACAAGTTCATCTTAGAAAATGGTATTCGAAAGTCACCATATTTGTTCAAAATTTTGAGCTTACCACAGTTGCTTTATTCGATTCAGGAGCAGATCTTAATTTTATCCAGGAAGGTCTAATCCCCACTAGATATTACCAGAAGTCTAGAGAGTCCCTTAGCACTACCTCAGGGAAGTCACTCCAGTTAAATTTTGAATTACCAAAAGCCCATATTTGCCAAAACAAAGTCTGTTTTAAAACCTCATTTGTCATGGTCAAAAACATCACTGACGAGGTCATCTTAGGTCTGCCTTTCCTTGCCTTGTTGTATCCTTTCCAGGTAGAATACGATGGTATCATTTCTACCTATCTAGGTGAGAAGGTTAAGTTTGAATTCCTGTCAAAACCTGAGTTGCACAATTTAAAAGCTTTACAAAAACAGTCGGTCTCTAAATCTATTCAAGTTGTCCGAAAGTCTAACCAGTTGAAATTTCTTAAAGAAGAAATCATATTTAAAAGAATTGAACAACAACTAGCTGATAAAGCCTTTCAGTTGCAGGTTCAGTCCTTTGAAAACAAATTGAAAAATGAAATTTGTTCTGAATTACATACTGCTTTTTGGTATAGAAAACAGCACGTCGTCTGTCTTCCCTATATCAAAACTTTTAGTGAAAAGAATATCCCCACTAAAGCCCGGCCAATTCAAATGAATCAAGAATTAATGGAATTCTGTAAAAAAGAAATCCAAGAGTTGCTCCAAAAGAACATAATACGCAAAAGTAAGTCTCCTTGGTCGTGTCCTGCTTTTTATGTCTAGAAAAATGCTGAACTAGAAAGAGGAGTCCCGAGATTAGTTATCAACTATAAGCCCCTTAATTCAGTATTAGAATGGATTAGGTATCCTATACCTAATAAAAGAGATCTTATTAATCGATTAGAAAAAGCAATTGTTTATTCCAAATTTGATATGAAAAGTGGTTTCTGGCAAATCCAAATAGATGAGTCAGATAGATATAAGACTGCATTTGTTACTCCTTTCGGCCATTATGAATGGAATGTCATGCCGTTTGGTTTAAAAAATGCCCCGAGTGAGTTCCAGAATATTATGAATGATATCTTCAATCCATACAGTCATTTCTCTATTGTCTATATTGATGATGTCCTCATTTTCTCTAAGTCAGTTGAACATCATTGGAAACACTTGCATAAATTCCTTCACATAGTCAAACGAAATGGTTTAGTTGTCTCTGCCAAAAAAATTAAGTTGTTCCAAACCAATATTCGATTTCTTGGTTTCAATATTTGCCAGTCTCAAATTTCTCCAATTGATCGAGTTATCCAGTTTGCTGATAAATTTCCTGATCAGATCCTTGATAAAAGTCAGCTCCAGAGGTTTTTAGGATCTCTAAATTATGTCTCTGACTTCTATCAAAATTTGCGAAAACAATGTAAGCCCCTATTTGAAAGGTTGCAGAATAATCCTCCTCCTTGGTCAAATATTCATACTAAAGTTGTCAAACAAATCAAAGCCCATGTCAAGACCCTTCCTTGTCTTGGTATACCTTCAGTTAATTCTTTCAAAATAGTTGAAACCGATGCCTCTGACATAGGTTATGGTGGCATTCTCAAACAGAAAGTCAGTCCAGACTCTCCAGAACAAATTGTTCGTTTCCATTCTGGAACCTCGACCCAGTCGCAATATAATTATAGTACTATTAAAAAAGAAATATTAGCTATTGTATTATGCATTAGTAAATTTCAAGATGATTTACTTAATCAAAAGTTTTTAATACGAGTTGATTGCAAATCTGCAAAACCCAGTTGAAATCGCCAAACACTATTTCCCTCCTGGATTCCATTATATGCCTTCCAGTCCTTATAAGTCTCTCAAGTATTATAGAGATATATTACTTGAAACCAAGTCAGTTGAAATCAAACCGATAAAGGATCGTGATCACCCCGAAATCATCCTTTATCATTCACTCTATATCCACCAGATTATAAGCCAAGAAGCCTTCAGCAGTCGCCCCTATGAACTCAAGTTGCTCCAGTCAAAATTGCAGTATAATTATTCTGATTATATTGATGCCTGGTATACTATATTTCTTCACCAATCTGAAGATTTTAGTCATTCCTGGTTTATCAATTTTGATAATAAGTTCAAAAGTTCTTTCCCTTATTGGTTCCTCCATTGGTGGGAAAAACATGGTCCAGTTGATGAAATTTTGCCTGTTTCAGTCCTTGAGTTAATCCGCCACTACACCAAGAAGGCTAAGTTCTCCAAAGTTGATTTATTTTTCCCAAAGCAGTTGTTATTTATTGCCAAATACAAGGTTCCATGGATCCTCAAATGGTCCTACAGAATCACCAAAGACGCCCGAATATTTGCCCGCCAATTCTCCGTCAAATGGTGGGACAAATTTGAAGTTGATCGAATTGCTAAGTATGTCTACAATGATCTCCCAGTTGCCCAATTTCCCCTACTGGTTCTATTCGATCTTCCCTCTCAGTCGAAGGAAAATCCAAGGCAGAACTCCAGGAAATTGCTCGCCAGTTGATATTGCAGGCCTCCCAGATGGATGATGATGAGGACAACGACTCTCCTTCGTCGTCTAGTTGTCAGCCCATTCAGAATCCTGCTAAGCCAAAGCCTTGGTATGAAGACAGTCAAGACCCCTATGATGCCTATGATCTGCACTCTGACTAGGCTTCACTATGGTTGCCGACACCTTCACATGCCAAAAGTTGTCGACGCTTTCACATGCCAAAGTTGCCAGCATCATAATTGCCACAGGAAGAAGCATCTGCTTTTACTGTTCGCTTTTCCACCGAAAGCTGTCTCAGTAAAAGAATCTTCCGAATAAAGCCAAATTCAAAGTTGAATCAGGTTGCTTTTCTGTGACCCAACAGTTGCAGCAAACCTCAGTTACTTTACTATAGTTAATCTAAACCATAGTTGCTTCTCTCTTTATAAGGAGGCTTCGGCCTCAGTTGTAGACAGAATGTAATTTTCCTTCTTAAGTTTTCTTCAGTTAAAAGATTCTCTCTGAAACATCCTTCGAAGAAATCATCCTTGTAAATACGGAGTGAAGTTGTTTGAAGTTGCAGTTGCAATCTTTGTGAGTATAAATAAAGTTGCTATTTTCAATTATCTATTTTAAAGCATTATTTTGATGCATTATCATTATTTTCTACATTAGTCTGAAAGTTGTTTAGGTTGCATCCATCTCTATTCTGTTGCTCTTTGTCTAAAGTTTGTTCATCTAGTTCTTCCCTATATATATATATATATATATATATATATGTCAATCATACTCATGGTCAATATTAATCTCTTAAAAGCATTGAAATCAATTTAAAACTACCACCTAGGTGTACGCCTTTATTTCTGTCAATTCCTAATATCCGTCAATTCCTTATATGCCGTCAATTCCTGATATCAGTCAATTCCTTATATGCCTTCAATTCCATCCTCGCAGGTCTCGGAAACATAAAGTTAACCAAGCCGCATTTCTCGCAGGTCTCAGAGATAACACTTCAATCTAAGCCACAACACTCGCAGGATTCAGGGGACATTAGTCAGCCTGATCCGCATTCCTTGCTCCGCACGAGTCCGGGTACCAACAGAACTTGTGGGGAAACTATAAAGCATGCTGACTAAATCGAAGGCAACCAATAAATTCAAAGGCAACATAATCACCGAAGGCAACAAATTTATCTGAAGGCAACTTAATTACCGAAGGCAACATCTTTATATCTGGGTACCTAAGGTGGCTTAAGAAAATATAAATTTCTGAAAGATCATATGAATAACTGAATTTTTGTTAAATCTAGAACTACTCTGCCATTTATATGATATTTAGCTAGAATTTCCTTTTACTATATCCTTAAAGGATATCCCACTTGGCAACATATAAATTAAAATATTCAAAAGCACATATCAAATATTGGAAACCCTAATCTTTGAATAAACCTTATTCAAGATCAAATAATGAAATTGAATTGCATAAATTATTTATAAAACAAAAACTCCACTAACTCCTGGTCCGAGCTAGCTCGACCTCTTGAAGGTCCATCCTGCGGGTCTGCCTGGCCCTAGGTGCTTAATTAATCCATCATGAATATTTGATTAATAAAACTACTCTTTATAAGTATTTAGTTAAAACCCTAACCCTCGGCTCCTAGAAGTGCGTGCACTAACTTTAAAGTCATTCCTATGCCCATAGAAGCTTTCCTTATGGTTAGAACGGTTTGAAAAAACTCGAGACTCGACGAGCGATAAATTTCCATATTGGTCAATCCGGGACCTCGTGGTCCACGACCTCCAATTACCAATCCGAGAGTTCCTATAAGTTCCTCACATTTTAATAACCACGTCCTAAAGTCTGGTCCAAATCAGACGGTCGGATTGCTCACGATCGTACAATCGGACGGTTATTATTTGACTTCAACTTTGAAATATTGAATCGGAGTATCCGGGACTCTGATTCTCGATCCGCAAATTTCTACATGATCCTAGATGTGTCTAGATTGAAATATTTGAAAATGAAATGATCCAACAGTCTAGACGTATCGAACCCAGATAACGCCTAATATGCGATATCCGATCGACAACCAATCGATAACCAAATTGAAATCCGAGCATACCGTCATGCTTAGGACGACGTGCAGAACATTCTAGGACAAAAGCCCAACATTGACACCCTGGCGACGCCCCGCCACAGCCTGTGGGTGTATTGAGTAATTTTTCTGCAATTGAAAAACTCAAAACCGCCGGCTAATAATCATACCTACGGACTAAGCACATCAAGGGGAGTAAGTTTATACCTTGGCTCGCTGATAAATTCCACCATTAAAGCCCTTGAACGAAGCTTTCTGTCTTTTGAAAACCTAAAATTTTTAGTTTCAAAATCAAAGAAATTTGAATGGATTCTCGTTGGATTTTCAAAGGATAACACAAAGGGAAGGTATGAGAGTATTTTAGGTGCAATTACCTGAGTAGTGGCGGCCGGAATTGATCGAAAAAGACCACGAACAGCCACTGTTCAAAACAGCCCATTTTTTGGGCTCGGGTTTGGCTCAAAATTGAGCTCAAACTTGGTGGTTTTGATCTGAAATTGTTAGGAGGCTTTAAAGAGGGAAGAAAGAGGAAGGTTTCGGTGCTTGTGGTGTTGAAAATGATGGCCGGATGAGCATGCTTGCCAGCCAACAATGGCTGGCTGTTCTGTCGCAAGGAGGAGAAGAAAAATCGCAGGGGAGAAGAGAGAGAGAGGAGAAGAATCAGATTTAAAAATATGACTTGCAAAAATTACGATTTTACCCCTCAATGTATTTTGATCATATTTCCTTCGTTATAACCCCGATTTTACCCCTCAACTTTTCTTTAATAGTTTATTTGGGCTGACTTGGTGAGTCGATCCACAACTACCCAAACTTCATCATGCTTGTTCAGTGTCGGAGGAAGCTTGAACACAAAATCCATAGTGATATGCTCCCACTTCCACTCAGGAATCGGAAGTGGTTGTAGTAACCTCGATAATTTCTGCCACTCTGCCTTGACTTGCTGACAAATCAAGCACTTACTGACATACTCTGCTATCTGCTTTTTCATAAAAGGCCACCAATAATGCTCCCTTAGAGTACGATACGTCTTTGTGCTGTCAGGATGCATGGCAAAAGCTGAACAACCAGAATTTCTCTTTTAAATGCTTCATCATCAAAGACATACAATCTGGTACCTACCATTAAAGCTCCATCGTTTCTCATTGAATAATCAGTCCTGGTACCGTTCTCAACCTCCAATCTTAATGTACAAATCAATAGATCTTGTGATTGGGCTGCAAGTATTCGCTCCATTAGAACTGGTCTCACGTAGAGAGTAGCCAACAGTGCTCCCTGATCACCCATACTTAGCCCAACTCTCAATTTTCTCATTTCAACCAATAATGGCAAATAACTCCCTCGGAGATGAGCTACAGATACCGAGGATTTCCTGCTGAGAGCATCAGCTACCACATTAGCTCTTCCTGGGTGATGCTCAATGGTATAGTCATAATCTTTAATCAACTCTAGCCATCTTCTTTGCCTCAAATTCAGTTCCTTCTGGGTGAATAGATACTTTAAATTCTTATTATCTTTGAAAATTTGGCACGTTTCCCCATAGATATAGTGTCGCCAAATCTTTAAGGCGAAAACCACTGCAGTAAGTTCCAAATCGTGAATAGGATAATTCAACTCATGCTTCTTGAGCTGTCGGGAAGCATAAGCGATTACCCTACCATGCTACATCAACACACAACCAAGTCTTTGTTAGGATGCATCACTGTATACCACGAAGTTCCCCATATCATCCGAAAGTGCTAACACTGGAGCAGTAGTCAACCTGGTCTTGAGTTCATTGTAGCTCTCCACACACTCATCTGACCATTCAAACTTAACTCCCTTTCTGGTCAAACGAGTGAGAGGCGCCGCTATAGGGGAGAAACCTTCCACGAAGCGACAGTAATATTTGATAACCCAAGAAAACTCTGTATCTCTGTAACACTGGTTGGTCGTGGTCAATTCATTACTACCTCAACCTTCTGGGAATCCATATAAATACCCTATGTAGAAATCACGTGTCCCAAGAAACTAACTCTGTCCAACCAGAACTGACACTTGTTGAATTTAGCATATAGCTGCCTCCTCCTCAGAGTCTTCAGCACAATTTCTAAGTGCTTCATGTGAGCCTTCTGACTCTTAGAATACACCAAAATATCATCTATGAACACAATCACTAAGCGACCAAGTAACGTCGCAACACCCTGTTCATGAGATCCATAAACGCTGCTAGTGCATTAGTAAAACCAAATGGCATCACCAGGAACTCATAGTGCCCATACCTCGTTCGAAAAGCTGTCTTAGGCACATCCTCTTCTCGAATCCGTAACTGATGATATCCGTATCTCAAATCAATCCTAGAGAATTCCTTGGCACCCTTCAGCTGATAAAATAAATCATCAATACGAGGCAATGGATATCTATTTCGTACCGTGATCTTGTTCAACTGTCTGTATTTAATGCATAATCTCATGGTGCCATCCTTCTTCTTAACAAATAACACCGTAGCGCCCCATGGTGAAAAGCTAGGTCGAATGAAACCCTTATCCACCAGTTCTTGTATCTGAGTCTTCAATTTTCTTAACTCTGCTGTTGCATTCTGTACAACATTTGGAAATTAGGATTCGTACCCGGAACGAGCTCAATAGTGAACTCAATCTCTTTGTGAGGCGGTAAACCCTGAAGATCCTCCGGAAACACATCTGGGAATTCCCGCATCACTAGAATTACCTCCAACCTTACCCCATTATCTTGGGTATCAATAACATGCACCAAATATCCTGAACATCTCTTTTCTGAGCAACCGTCTTGCCGTCCTAACTGAAATGAGGCAAGATGGAAGAACTCTACGCTCCCCATACAATGTCATCTCGGGTCGTCTGGGACTACGAAGTATAACCGCTTTTCGAAAACAATCTGTTGAGGCATGATGTTTGGCTAACCAATCCATGCCCAGAATGATGTCCAGGTCTACTATATCCAGAGAAATCAAGTCTGCCTCTAGTAATACATTTCTCACTTGCACCATACTGTCTCGATACACCATACTTACCATAAAGAACTCTCATGTAGGTACAGAGATCACCAACTCATTCCGTAGGGATTAAAGTCTCACATTAGCATTGTGGTCAAAACTAGGTGTAACAAATGAATGCGTAGCCCCAGGGTCAATTAAAACTCTAGCAGAAATCCCAAAGACTGGTAAAATACCTACAATTACGTAAGGTGACACCTGTGCCTCTTGCTGGGACATGTTGTATACTTTGCCTGTAGCTCTGGAACGTCCCCCACGTCCTCTCTGCTGGCTGCAACTGTCTCCCAGCACCTCTAGCTGCACTACCTCCAAGCGGTTCCCAGAACCACTGCTTTGATTAGAGCCTTCATTAGAACTAACTCTGGGTCGAAACCCTCTGTAAACAGTTGACACTTCTTTCTTTCATTCTCTACTAGTGGAATACAATATTTAGACCACTCGTTAAACTTCTTTTCATACTCTAGTACGGTCATCACCCTTGTGCCAACTGTTGGAACTCTTATATCTTCATATTTTGGTATGCGAATGGATAGTACTGGCTATCAAACACTGCCTTGAATAACGACCACGTGATAGCTGATGGGTCCTGATATCTCCTCCTGATTGATTCCCACTAGTACCTAGCATTTCTGGCCAAAAGAAAGTGGCCAAGGTCACTCTGCGATTCTGTGGAATGACCATCACCTCCATAATCCGGTCCATCCACTCTATTCACTCCTCCGCTACAACTGGGTCACCATCACTATAAAAATTGATGGCCCCAATCCTCTTAGTCTGGTCAGCATAACACAAGGAGAGATCTCTGGGTTGCCCAGTCTTAGATAGAGCCTGGGTCAACATCTCTAAAGTCTGCTGGAAGCAGGGATCTCTTGACAATGTGTGCATCATGTCAACTATACTTGATAGTTTCTTTTTAGGGAGATTCACTATTATACCCAATATAGGGACCCAAATTATATATAAAAAAACCTATATGAAATAGACTTTAGAAACAAAGAGGCTTTTAATTTCTTATAAATTACAAAACTACCATCGATTTCTTAAAATAAGCCCAACCCTAAAATCTTATTAAAAAAAACCAAACACTCAATAGGGCATCAAAGTAATTTAATAATCAAAATTAAATTCAATAGGGCCAGCTGTCATTTTTTGGATTTGTTTATATAAATTAAATGGTGTATGGTTTATCTATATCATTAGTGCTAAGAATTAGGGGTGGGCATCTTAAACCGAAATACCGAAACCGTACCCTAACCGTTCCGTACCATACCGATTTCATATTGTTTCATTTGGTATGGGGAGATATTCGGTACCGTACCGTACCGTACCAATAGAGTATTGTATGGTAGCGGTATCAAGATTTTGGTACCGATCAATACAGTACCATACTGAATAGTATTGAAATATAATTTTATTGCCTTTGTGTGTATGTTTATAGAGCCTTTTTCTTTGATTCATTTGATAATTAAAAGCTTTCTCTTTGATTTATTTGGCAAAAGTCATCTTTCTTCAAGCAACTCAATTAGTAATTTTTGATTTATAGGTGAAAAGGTTTTCATGATGAGAATATAATAAATAAAATAGTTGTAAAATATTCAACCAAGACCCTTTGAGTGAAAGAAAGAAACAGTATGTACTTTTATCTCTTAGAATCTTGATTAAGATGGAGGCTTTTTTTCTTTTGGTTAAATGGCAGGCCTAAGCCGACAACAAACTAAACTAACAAGGAATGACCCAGGGCTGAGCCCTGCCTAAAATATCAATAGCTAAAATATCTTTGAATTTGTAACTTAGGCATCACTTATTTTGGTGAATGAATATGTTGAATATTGAATTGGTTCATTTTTTAGTTGTGTCATTTTGGTACCGATACCGATTTGGCACGGTACGGTACGAATTTTGGCAAATCATAATCTCATACCATACCATACCGATTTAAATTTCCAGTATCGGTAGCGGTACGGGCTCAATATCGTACCATATCGTACCGTGCCCACCCCTACTAAGAATGAGTATATGACTAAATATCTATTCTTTTTACTAGAGCACGTGTTTTCTCTCAATTCAACTTAAATTCCATTAGTATACCGCTTCTACTTTCTAATCTATTTTAGTATATGTTTATTGTGATTTAATGCCAAATCACATTCTTTTCTAATGTGCCACATTAGGTAATTTCTTATTATAGTGAAAAAATTATTTTCTTATACCATCTAAGTTGGATGTATCGTGATAAATCTCCTTTGAGACTAATACAATTAGAGTGCTGCTAAACGAACTCTAAAATTAATTGAGTACACCCTATGATCTAAGTACACCATAATATTTTAATTAAAATATAAAATTAACTAAGTACACCCTATTTAACTACCGAAAATACCCTTAGTACACCTTAATACACTCAATCACACAATATCCTAATACCACTACTACATTTTAACCTTTGCGCGACGAATAAAAAAACGTCGCGCAAAGTCTCATTTAGTCGCACTAACTTCACCGCGACAAAAAATTCGTCGCGCATAATCCGTCGGCAGTTGCACCAAAGATATGGAGACGAAACAACTGTTCGTCGCATAAAATTTGCGCGACGAATACTTATTCGGCGCACTTATATTTGCGCGACAAAAACAAATTCGTCCCGCAAAACTTGTTGCGGAGACGTCTGTTCGCCGCAGAAAAATTAGCGCGATGAGAAAGGTTTCGTCGCTCATTTGTTTGCGCGACAAAAACTTTCTCATCGCGCAAAACCTATTTGCGCGACGAATAGCCTTCGTCGCGCAAAACATGTTTGAGCGACGGATACGTTTCGTCGCACAAAACGTGTTTGCGAGACGCATGTATTCGTCGCGGAAGAATTAAAAGTAAAAAAAGTTGAATTTTTAATTTTTATTTTTGTTACTTTTGGGTTTGCGGGACGAAAAATTTGCCGTCGCGCAAAAATAATTTGACATTTTTTTTTTTTTTGTAATTTTTTTATTTTTTATTTTAAATAAAATTGGTTATTTTTTTATTGATTAAACAATGAAATTGCAATAAAAATAAATTAGAATAAAATTTTGTTATAAAATAAGATAAATGTATTACAAATAAAATAAATGTTTATGATGAAAATAAATACACTAATCAAATAATGAATCAAAATCAACCGTGTCGTCGCCAGGATGCGGCTCGGAGGTCTGGGCATTCATCGGGGCAGGGGTCTGATGGGGCTGCGCGGGATGGACGGGCGCGGAAGTCGGCGCATCAAAACGCGGGACTGGAATGCCGGACTGTACGAGGGACTGCAGAATGACCGACATCTGGCTCCGAAGAGTGGCCATCTCTGACATCTGGCTCCGAAGAGTGGCCACCTCTGCTTTCAAAGCAGTGACCTGACTGTTTGACCGCGCCGATGAACGAGGTCTAGGTTCCCTCCGCCGGGCATTCCCCATCCCTCGACAATATGTCCCCGGCCTCCTCCCGAGAGTCTGATCCAACGTCTCCGTCAAGATCTGAAATCCAGCATCCTGTGGAGTAGCCACAGACTCGATCGGAGTCTCGGGAGGAAGCTGGGAGGCGGACTCCTGAAGAACCAACTGGCTCCTCTCCACCATCGTCGTTTGTTGAACATAACATAAAATATAAATTAAAACATGCATATAAATTGAATGCATAACATAAGAATTAAAATTAAATAATACTTACATGAAGGGACTCGGCCAACTCATTCCCGGGTCGAACATAAACGTCACCAAAGGCGTCGATCTCTGGGAACTTGGACCCCTCCTAAATTGAACAAAAGAAAAAAAATATTAGTATGAAAAAAATAAATTCATAAAAATGATATTAAAAATGAAATAAAAATTTTGTGATTATTACCCGACGACGTGCATCCATCCTGTACGAAAAGGGTCTGGAGCAGGAATGGTGGAGAAGGGTCTTCTTCTTCCTATTACCCTTATTCACTTGGGCTTTATTCTGTTATACAAAAATGAAGCGAATTAGTTAAAATATAAAAAATTAAATAATAATGAAATACAAAAATAAAATAAACATTAATAAGTAATAAGTAATAATTACACAAATATAGTTGAAAAAATACCGCAAATTCGGGCGCTTGAAAATGAGCGCAGAGCCACTCCCAACTATCCTCCCGCACCTCAAGCTCCTTCGGGCAACCCTCCTGAAGAGCGACTTGCGGATCATCATATGCCTGAAAATGGTGGTGCAAGCCGCTCTTCCACTGCTTGTACCTCTCAGCGAAGAGTCTGTTGACGTACGTCAACGACTCTTCGTCGAAATCCTCCAAGTTATAGTTCGTCTGCAATCAATTAATTAGATACGTTAAGTAATAGAAATATACAAAATTTTAAAGACAAATAATGAAAACGTAAGGTACATACCGACAACTGGCCGCGAACCTCCGCCTTGATCTCGTCGGGCATGACCCTCCAAGACTTCCATTGCATCGGGCAATGGGTCCGCACGACGTGGCCAATGTCGTGGGCCAAGTAGCTATGCAACTCCGCCGTCGGTGCAGCCCGATGGCGCTCGTCGTATCCGATGCTGATACGACTGTTTGTCACCCGAGTGACCTTCGCCGTCTTCAGCTGACGACACGGGCCTCGAGTGTTCTTCTTCGCTGCAAAGAAAAAAGGTATTAATGTTAAATAATATTTATTGTCAAATTTCAAAATAAAATTAACAATACAAAAGTGTAGTTATACCTGGCTGTGATCCCGAGGCACCAGTACCGTCGGTCGATGTCGTCGTGTCCATGGTGTCGGTGGGCCGGTGCCGCCGCCTAGCACTTGGGGGCTGCGCCACGGATGACGCAGATGACGCAGGCGCCTGGGACGCCTCGTGACCAACCACCACGTGGTCCAGCAAAGCTGGAGCAGTGGCAGCAGATGCCGCCTGAGCAGGGGGATCCGAACTCGGTGCAGGCGTCATCGACCTACCACGTCTAATCAAATCTAACATCTGCACATATAATTTCGTTCCGAATTTAAACTAATTAATTAAAAGCATAGCATGACCTAGGGTTTGGAATTTTGGAGTATCCGGGACTCCGATCAACGATCGGTCGAATCCTAAACGATCCTAGAAACACAAAAGTACAACTACGTAAGTTTCAGTTCGATCCAACGGTCCGAACATATCAAACCTGGAAATCGCACAATAGGCGAAATCCGATCAAGACTCAAACGGCAACCAAATTTAAACCGGCCAAAACCTAGGGGTTTAATTCGGCCAAAACCTAGGGTTTTAATTCCTATTTCCTATAGCGAAAATTCACAAAATCCTAACCAACCATCAGCTAACCAGTAACATATCCATCCAGCCAATCAATCATAACAAACATACAGAAATCATAACACAGATACAAAATCAAAATCAAAATCAAAACTGACAGAAATCATCATAACACAAATACAAAAATAAAAACTGAATTAACACATACTTAAATGGACAGAGTCGATAGAGGCTTACAATGGCGCGGTGGCAGCGGTGGAGGTCGCTACAGTGGCAGCGGAGGTGGCTGAGGTGGCAGCGGAGGTGGCTGAGGTGGCAAGGTGGCAGCGGCGGTGGCTGAGGTGGCAAGGTGGCAAGGTGGCTGAGGTGGCAAGGTGGCAAGGTGGCTACGGTGGCAGCGGCGGTGGCTGAGGTGGCAGCGGCGGTGGCAAGGTGGCAGCGGCAGTGGCAAGGTGGCAAGGAGGCTACGGTGGCTACGGTGGCAAGGTGGCAAGGTGGCAAGGAGGCTACGGTGGCACCGGAGGTGGCTGAGGTGACGGCGGAGAGAGAGGGCTGAGGGAAGGAGGAAAAACCAGAGAAATGGGGAAGAAGGAAGGCTCGGGTCGTTTCTGCAGATTTAATCGAGTTTGCGCGACGTAGGAAATAATTCGTCGAGCAAAACGGCATTAATAAATCTTGCACGACGAATATTCCGTCGCGCAAAACGGCATTAATGAATCTTGCGCGACGATAAATGACTTTTCGTCGCGCAAAGGTTTTGATCGCCGCCAAAATTTTGGGATTTAGGGTTTACAGCGAGGCGGAAACTGAAGGGTCAGCGAATTTTGCGCGACGAATAACTAAAGCGTCGCGCACGGTAAAACCTGCGCGACAGACAGAGGATTATTCGTCGCGCAAAACACATTTTGGCCGCCAAAATTTTGGGATTTAGGGTTTCCCGCGGGGCGGAAATTGAAGGGTCTGTGAAGTTTGCG